>NW_026729315.1:0-103275 GCF_030272615.1 Cryptomeria japonica
CAGGTGATTCATCGCTCAGTTAGCAGATAAAGTCTCCCGTTCAATCATTTGCTACATAAAAATGTACTGTTTAGATGGGAAGCCAAATGTGTCGAATCATTTTATCAAATCAAGCAGTATTTAATGAACCCACCAGTTCTAGTACCACCAATAGTAGGGAAGCCACTTATTCTCTATATTTCAACAACAAACATATCACTGGGGGCATTGTTAGCATAAGAGGATCAATAGGGCAAAGAACGAGCTATATACTACATTAGCAGGACATTGAACGGATATGAACTCAACTATACATTCATTGAGAAGACTTGTCTAATAGTGGTATTTGCCTCTCAAAAGTTTCGACACTACATGCTAGCTCACACAATTAAGCTAGTTGCAAAAATTGATCCTCTCAAATATTTACTCAGCAAAGTAGCTCTTACAGGAAGATTGGCTAAATGGGTCATGATTCTCAATGAATTTGATATCCACTACACAGAGCAACGAGCTATCAAAGGACAAGCAATTGCAGATCAACTGGCTGAAGCACCACTACCTGGGAAACAACCTATGGAGATCGAATTTCCAGACAGAGATGTTCTTGCTATCTCTACCAAACAATGGACCCTATACTTTGATGGATCATTTACTCAACATGGCTCAGGGGCTGGCATTTTGTTCATCACTCCTAAAGGGCACACCATACCAAGATCATATAGGATTATGTTTCCATGCACAAATAACATTGCTGAATATGAGGCACTGGTTATAGGCATCAAAATGGACATAGAATGGAGAATCACAGAATTAAAAGTCTATGGAGATTCACAACTAGTCATCAATCAAATCAATAATGACTATCAGACAAATGACGACAAGATACTACCATACAAGCGAATGGTGGATGATTTTAAACAATATTTTGTATGCATCACCTTCGAGCAAATACCAAGGTTGGATAAAAGAGCAGCTAATGCAATGGCTACTATCACTTCACTACTGCAAATTCCAGAGCAACAGAATCGTTACGAGTTTCTGGTAGAGCAACTGTTCTCCCCAGCCTATGACCATTCTGATTCCCATGTTATCTATGCCTTGACTGGCTCGGACTCTCCATTATATGGACCAATATACACCTATCTTAAGAGCAATATCCTACCCATTGACTTATCCCGAAACAAAAAATGCAACTTTATCCAGCAAGCCGCCCATTATACTCTTATTGCTGATACTTTGTACCGTCGAGGTCTAGATGGTACTCTTCTTCATTTCCTTGATCGTAATGAATCTGACTCCGCTTTACAAGAGCTTCACAAAGGTATCTGTGGCACACATTCAAGTGGTCCTACTCTTGCTAAAAAGCTTCTAAGAATGGGATATTACTGGCCGACAATGGAAAAAGACTCTTATCACTTTGCAAAAAAGTGTCCTAAATGCCAAATCCATGGCAATCTTATACATGCACTAGCACAGGAACTGCAGCCATTCACAACATCCTAGCCCTTTTTCTAGTGGGGACTAGACTTGGTCGGCAAAATTCATCCTTCATCTTCAAATGGTCACAAGTTCATTATAACTACAACAGGATACTTTACCAAGTGGATTGAAGCAATCCCCATGACCATAGTAATTGGGAAACAAATAGCCTCTTTCATCCTTAATTATCTAATCTATAGATATGGCATTCCACGCTCCATCATCACAGATAATGGACGACCTTTCAAGAACCAAGATGTATGAGAACTATGTGAAAAATTCAAAATCCAACATCATTTTTCTAGACCTTACTACCCACAGGGGAATGGTCAAGCAGAAGCATCCAACAAGACAATATTGAAAATCCTAAAGAAAACAGTGAATGATGCAGGCAAAGATTGGCATGTACAACTCAATCCAACACTTTGGGCATATAGAACTAGCATCCATGCACCAATGGGAGCTACACCATATTCATTGGTATATGGATCAGAAGCAATTTTACCCCTAGAGGTAGAAATTCCATCTCTCAGAGTCTCTTTAAAAGGCCTAATTCCAGATGAAGAGTATTGAGTTAACCGACTGCAAGAGCTCAAACTTCTAGATGAAAGACGTCACTATGCCTATACTCATCTCAAAGCATATCAGAAATGCATGTGCAGGAGATACAACCACAAGGTCATTCCCAAAATTTTTAAAATTGGTGACTAGTACTCAAGGAAAATCCTAGGAATCAGCAAGATCGGGAAAAGAAAGGGAAATTTGAACCTAACTGGTTAGGTCCCTATGTCATCATATCAGCCTATGTATCAAGCACCTATCAGATAACAACTTCAGAAGGAGATGTGCTCGACGAACCAACTAACAACATCCATCTGAAGAAATACTACACTTGAGTAGTCTAATGCACGGAAAAGTCAAAAAATAAAAAAATATCAAAAAATCCAGAAAAAGCAATTAAAAGGGTACAATAAAAGCAACTGGTGAAAACCTGGCAAACAGGCGCTATTGTGAGAGGACAACTCCTCTATCTATATCCATTCATCCTTTTTTGTAGCCAGTTAGTTCTTCTTTCCGGAGGGTTAACCGAACCATTATATCCACAGTAAAACACTATCGGCCATCGCCTGACATTTTTATCATAATATCCATCCAGGACATACTTAGCGTAGTCACTATCCTGGTTTATCATCATATCCTTTCGCCGCATCTCACCATGGCTTGGTAATCCCTATACATATCCGCATTAAGAGGAACACTTGGCTAGGGGTAGTATTAAACAGAACTTGCAGCACACTCAAGACCTAAAAAACTTGTCGCAAACTCAGAACATCATATCCAGCAAACAAAACTCAACAATCACAAACACCACACATTGATCACTTAACGGGATTCACAAAATATGATGGATGATTTTCTGAAGTATCAAATGTTGCATCTTGCATAAATTTTTGACTATTTTGGCACTTGAACTTTTTGAATTATTGGATCCTCTACATGTTCTCAACAAAATCTTCACGCTAGAGAAAGTCGTGGGGACTCCAATATTTTTTAGTTTTCTATCTGTGAGGTGATCATTTGTACTATGTAGATACTTGTCTCGAGATGTGATTCACATCATATCACTGAAGACATGATTCCACTTTATGCATACAAATGGTTTAATCTCGTCTGTTTATATGCAATCCGCACTCAGGTCATCCTGGTTCAATTATACCTTGACGCTTGTGCTATATTGCAAAATAAAAAATCATGTAAATTTTTCTCAGGTCATTATGGTTCAATTATACCATTATGCTTGTATATTTTTTCAACATATCCCAGAACAAAGCAATGCTCAATGATGATACCTACAAAGAAAGCAAACAACATGTGGCTATACAAGGATGACGAATACAGAATGAGGATGCTCAAATCAATTAGTTACATATCATTTTACAATTAGTCACATATCATTTTAAAATCTTGCATCTCATAGCATATCATTATCATACATCTCATTTTCAAGATACATCTCACAACATATCATTATCATACATCTCATTTTCAAAACACATCTCACAACATATCATTATCATACATGTCATTTTCAAGATACATCTCACATCATATCATTATCATACATCTCATTTTCAAGATACATCTCACAACATATCTTTATTATACATCTCATTTTCAAGATACATCTCACAACATCATGCATCATCCTATTCATCACATATCAAATCACATGCATCTATCTAAGCATTGCATCATCATCATATAAGCAATGAAATCATATAGAAAGCATCATCCATAACACATCACATGAGGATCAAAGAAAATGGTGTCATATATATATCTCAAAAAATGATCAATGTACAAAATATGTCATGTCTGTGCCAATACAACAAAATGATCAAAATACAATAGAGACAACGTCTATCAGGTATGACTATCTCTTGAAGGAGACGATCTCGCTGCAGATGTCCCAGCACCTAGATCTCCAAGTGGATTATGTCTAGGAGGCCCTGTCATGCCTCTGCTCTTTGTCCTCGACCCAGTCTCTCGAGATCGACTAGATCTCGATGCTGTGAAACTCTGCACTCGATGCTCCCTGGGCACTGCATCCTCATAATGATGCCGATAGTACTCCACCTCCTTGGCTCTCAAAGCCATCTCTCTCAAGGTGTCTCTCATTGGGCCACCTGTTGTCGCTCTCTGCAAACTCGCTGCGAGCTCCTCTGCTCAACCTTGATGCTCTATCTCAGTATCACACTCTGTGGTCAGTTCAATAATTTGACGCTGATGTGCCAACAACTGCGTCTGCAACTGCTACACTGACAACTGCAGAGATCTAATCTATGCATCCTCCAAATGTGTTGGAATCCGCATCTGCAAGGGTACCTGTGAGGGGGTACCCCCTATCCCTCTGCCTTCCCTCAGTGTTGGTGGAGGTAAAACATCTGATCTCCTCCTCTGGGTCGGTCGCCTGAAGTCATCATACCCTCCCACTGCTGCAATCACCTCCCCAACCCTCTCCTCATCCCCAGCTCTGATAGCCAAACCTCCTCTCCCTCTATCCATCACAGCCTGCTGCACTGCTCTCTCCACCCGTATCCCTCTATCACCACCATCTCCACCCCTATCTCCTCTCCTCCCCCAATCCAATCTCCCCCTATCCCCTCACTGACCTTGGCCACCTCCTCCACCATCTCTGCCATTGTCTCCTCCTCCATCACCACCTCCCTCATCTACCTCCTCACTCGCCTCTCCCCGTCTCCCTAGCCTATCAAGCTGATCATCCTCATCATCATCAAAAGCGGGAATCATCTCTGTTGTATCTGATATCCTGGCCACTGCACACGCTGCAAAGAGTGCTGCAAACTCGTCAGTCATCCCTACATCCACTATCTCAGGGGCACAATCCCAGATTTGGCTGGCTAAATGAAAGAATTCCTCCATGGTCGTTGCGCTATCAATCATAGGTCCCCAATCCAGAATATCCTGTCTTCGTCGAGCATATAAGCATGCTCCCTGTGTTATCCTCTGTTGTCGACCATACTGCCACAACACTCGGCAATGTAGAAACCTCTCAATAACAAAGGGCGTCTGCCCTATCAGATACCTGGACATATAGACATAGGGCATCTCCATCCCGTCCTCTTCCCATACCTCACAACCTATATATGGTCGCCAGACGACCGTATCAATATCATCCAAAACTCTCCTCCAGTGCTCTAGTTTGCCCAGCTTACGCTAGACAACTATCCCTCGATATTTGTATGCGTACACACACCCAACAAGCCTATCTCTGTCTGCCAGTGGCCTAGCTATGAGAATATGCTCCCATGCTCATACCTGTAGCAGTGTCACTCTAGTTGATAAACTGCTATAACCCAAGTATACTACTTGATGCAAATCCCTATATAAGTGGGCCAACATAGCCGACCCCCATGCAAAGCGGCAACCTTGTGTCACCATGTCCTCCAGAACTAACCCCCATCCCACTGCCAGTCCCTTTGACCTATGGTTGGGACATAGGAAACCACCTATAAAACCTCCCAGCACTGATGGTAGGGGAGCATAATCCAAATCTAAGAACTCCTGCCAGGGGATCTCATATCCACAAACTGTGTCATCCTACAGAATCCAGCAAAGTGCCTCTGTACCACCCTCCTCAGTCTGCTCAAAGGGTAATAATGCCCCTACCATAGGAATCCGTAGAATCCAGTAGCAATCCTCAGGCATGACTGTGATCTCACCTGTCGCTAAATGAAAGGTGTTCGTATCACTGTGCCACCTCTCAGCTAATGTTGTCAATAAACCCCGGTTCACAATAAACTGAGGCATCTCTAACAACGAGGACAAGCCACACTTCTCAATAATATCTCTATCAGCCCATGTCAATCGTGGTATCAATAACCATGGTCTCGAACATTGCTCTCACGACTGCACCACCCCAATGCGCTCCTGTCACACAACAAAACAAGTCCAATATCAGTTTCCTCATCAAAACAATTCATATCCAAATAAATTCATATCAAAACTTGAAACTTTGAAAATCTAATCAAGTTCCACATCATATCAATCCATTTTCATATCAAATCATATCAGCTTGTAACACAAATCAAGTTTCACATTCATATCAACTTGTAACACAAATCAAGTTTCACATTCTTATCAGCTTGTAACACAACTCAAGTTTCACATCCATATCAGCTTGTAAAACAACTCAAGTTCCACAATCATTGCAGCTTATTAAACAACTCAAGTTCAACATATATATCAACTTGAAACAATTCATATCAAATCAAGTTCATATCCACCATCCCTATCAAAAACCACATCATATCAAATCAGCATCAAATCAATATCAACTTGAAACATTGCAAATCAAATCAAGTTATATCAGAAATCCTATTGGACAACTTATCAAAACAACGACAACAGGCACGCAGACTGACAATTTGTACCTATCTCGGCAGAACTGACATCAACCTGCCAATTTTCTTCATCCAAAAATCACACTTTACTAAAATTTTTCCCCTATGCACTAAACAATCTTGTCTATGCGCTAAACTGCTTACTATGCACTACCCTATCCTCGCAAAGCACTACCCAATCCACCCTATGCTCTAGCCAGCATCTACGCGCTACCCTATCCTATTTTTGTGCCACCTAACCTACCCCAAGCGCTAAACTACACTATGCGCTATCCTACTTAGCTCCTGCACTATAACCCTTCCCCGCTGCACTAGGGTATACCTACGCGCTACCTAGGCCTACCTGTGCAACCCCCTAGAAACCCTATACGCTAGGTATCTCCTATGTACTACCCATTTTTCCCTCTCTGCTACCCTATGATCCTAGTGCGCTAACCTAATCCTGAGCGCTACCCTAATTTACCACTGTGCTACCCTAAAATTCTCGGACACTACCTGTCTTATTAAAACCTACACGCTACAAAACCTATCGTATGCGCTACGCTTTGACCTTGATGCGCTAAACTGACAAATCCGCATGACAAAATTGAAAACATGATAAAAAATGACAAAATAAAAAATCCAGAAGGGGTCAAAAAGGTTGACTTACCAGTGGTCCATACGCGACGGGCCTCCGATACCTCCGCACGTGCTCTAATCGATGAGAAGCATAAGGAACCAACATGTTGACTTCTCTCCAAATATCACTTTCTCCAAGGTCAACAAGCACAAATGAGACAAAAAGAGACCACTTTTTCCCTTTTATAGAGTAAATCAAAATTAGGGTTACATGGAGGGACGCGTAAATTGCTCGCGGTGTCTCCTACAACCCTACCAAATGTCAATATCGGGAGATGAATCAAATTACTGCATTCAACATAGACAAAAATTTTACAATGCAATGAAATTTATCAAATTTATCTATATCAAATCAAATTTTCAAAATTTTTGATTCATCTCCCAAGGGGGCATTATCAACATCGTTTATCAAATCTGGGGCATGACATGAAAATCTCAAAACGACGTAAAAAATTATCATAACTAAATCATGACGACGCATCATTTTCTTTGAATCAACATGTGCACACACGTCACTTCAAAGAGGGGCAAAATGTAGACATATAAAATGACCGTATTCCTAAATGAATATTTAATGTTCATTTTATTCCCATTCCTCCATTTAGTTAAATTTAATTTAACTAAATCACCCACATTCTTCTATTCAATTAAATAAATTATTCAATTTATTTAGTTAAATTCACTAAAGCCCTTTGCATCATTTAATTAAATAAATCATTTTATTTAATTAAATCCCTTCTTCTTACTTTTAATTAAATTTACATTTAATTAATAGTTTATCCCAAAATTGAATAAATCTAATTTATTCAATTTCCTAAATTGCAACCAAATTAAAATAAAGCAATTTATTTTAATTAATTCTATTTTCCCTCACCCACTTGCATTTTCCTACATCTCCCACTTGCATCCTAAACCCTATTCCTACTTTCTTCTAGAATCCATCTAATCCTAATCAATTAGCCTAAATCCATCCATTATCCGTTTTCCCTAAATTTGAGGAGGTCACTTCTCAAATTTGGAGTAAAGTCTTCTAAAAGCATTAAAGCCTTTATCTAACTTGTTGAATACCCCCAAATTTGGAAGGACTCTTACAAATTTGTCCCCAAAGTCTTCAAACCATTAATGGTTAACTAACCCTTAGTGGCATGGTTAGAGACTTTTTGACTAACTCAACCCTCTTCTAACCCAGGGGTCTCATCAAGCATTCATTGCTTTGACCATGGTTATCCCTTTAACCTTTGCACAAGAGTTTACCCCTTGGATAAAAGCTTTATCCATTGGATAACCCTAACCTAACCTTAACCCTTACCTCCTAAGGTAACCATAAGGTTTTCTCAAGCATTTAATGCTTCTTTCATCTCCTCTCAACCAATCTTATGTTGACAATTGTCACCATTTCATTGATGACAATTGTAAACATGGATTGATAACTTTCAATCCTGACCCTTGATTAACTCCTTCAATCTTGACCATCCATTGCCCTATTTTCACTATAAATAGAGCTCTCATTCCTCCATTTTAATGACCCATGCAAGCTTTTAGTATATCATTTATGCTCAAATTTATCAATACATCTAGCTTATCTTTGTGATAGGAATTAATCTAATAAGCACTTTAGACTATTTCCTTTATCATTAGCTTAAATCATAAACTAGTATATCATGTTAGGATAGTATTGCTACTAATCTTGTCATCTTATAATCTAGTTTATTGCATTTGTAGAATCATGCATAGATAGGATGCATTTCATAATTAAATCAATCATAAGCATCCCTCATTCTTGCATTTGTCATCCCTAAGCCACTTTGCTCAGTGATATGAGAGCGAAGGCATTGGCTTGAGGGACCTTGTGAGATAGAGAACCATGGAACCAACCTTGGGAAGTTGAGTCATTCTTCATGACTCCATAACTTGCACCAAGAAGTCCCGTGGGTGTGTGAACAAGCCTCTTTGAGACTGCATTTTTACTTTTTAAGTTTCATTGGCCCGCTTTTCCCGCACACAATATCATATTTGGAGGCAATGATGACATGAGAAATGACTTTGCAAATGAAATGAAAAGTGATTTTGAAATGTCTCTAGTGGGAGAGATAAAAAATCTCATAGGCTTGCAAATACAACAAATGAAGAGTGGTATTTTCATCACACAATCTAAATTAGTGAAAGAGGTATTAAAAACATTTGGTATGAGTGACTGTAAACCAGTTGGGACACCAGTAGTTACAGGATGTAAAATGGTCTAAGGAAGATGAAGCCACATATGTTGATGAAAAGGAGTACAAGTCAATGATTGGGAAATTGCACTATCTTGTTCACAACAAACTAGATATAGCTCATGCAATTGGTCTAGTTGCTAGATTCCAGAAGAATCCAAAGGAAACACATTTGATAACAACCAAGAGGATATTCAAATATTTGAAAGGTACTATTGACTATGGATTATGGTATCCATATGCAGGTAAATTTGATTTGAAGGTGTATACATATGCATACTGGGCAGGTAATGTTGATGATAGGAAAAGCACAACCGATGGAGCATTCTTTCTTAGAGGAAGACTTGTTTCATGGAGTAGTAAGAAGCAGAGTTGTATATCACAGTCTACTGCTGAAGTTGAGTATGTTGCAGCTTATATGAATTGTACCTAGGCTATCTGGATGAGACACATTTTGGAAGGTTTCAAGATGAAGTTTACAGAACTTGTAAAGATCTAATGTGACAATTTTGCACGCACAAACCAAACATATTGAATTGAAGTATCATTTCTTGAGGGAAAAAGTGCAGAGTAAAGATGTGATATTGGAGCATGTTTCTACCAAGGAGCAACTTGCAGATATCTTTACTAAACCTCTGCCTAAGACTAGTTTTGAGTATCTTAGAAGTTAGCTAGGGGTTGTACCCCTTCATGAGGTTAATTGAGCATGATGTAGAGTACATCAGTCCCAAAGCTACTTGCAGAATTTTACAACAAGATTGGTGTAGAGGGGAGTTATTCCACATGCAGAGCATCCAGTTGCAGGTTGTTGATGCTGAACAATGAAGTTTGACATTGCATGTTTTAGTTTCACTTTGGCATTGTTGTTAAAGGGGGAGAAAAATTGTACGATTGACAGAGAGAAGATCTATAGCCAGTTACCAGCTGAAGACAAGGAGAGTACATGGTAAAATGTAAACCAGGATTCCTATTCACAATCATAGCAATCAATGGTATTGATATTTGTATTGCCATCAATGCCAAAGGGGGAGATTGTTGGCATTTGCATAAAGATTGCATTAATGAAATGTTATATTGTCATTGATGTCAATTAACCGGTAATGATGTTGTTATAATGTTGTTTGGTAACCGGTAGGTGAGTTTGTGGAGTGAACCGATATTGCTACATATTGGAGAGTTGAACTGGTAAACCCTACCTGTTGATATGATAAACCCTAACCGATTAAGTTTGGTGAATTGGTTGTATTAGTTTATGATTTGATGATGATCGATAATGATTATGACACATATGCATGTTGTATGAGAAGAGTTTCAAGTGATTTTTGGTGCGTTGAGATAACGATTTTTATCTTGGGAATGAGCAAGTGTATTGTATGTAATGCAAACTACATGATGAGTTAAAATATTCTTTGAAGCGGTGATCAAGGAGCGATCGAGGCTATCTTGAATGATGTGCAGTGATTGTTATGTAATCTTGCGGTCATACTTGAATCAATTTGTTTGTAATCTCTATGAGATAATTAGGTTTGTGTTGTGTTACTGACCTATTGATTTGTTTATAAGGTTGGTGAGTTCTTTTGTTGAAGAATTGGCAAATTTTTAGTTGAGAGTGAGAGTGTGGTTGCCGAACCGGATGATGTATCTACACTTTGTGTAAAGGCAGTGTTGTTCTCAAAAAATGAGAAACCCAAGTTCACCTGCAATTTGTCTATGAAATAGCCAATTTCAATCTATGAAGAACTTTAGGACTTGGACAACATAACAAGGATCTAAATCCTTCTACTCTTCAAGCTCTACAAAACCTTTTCTCGTGATGAATCCCGAGTGATGAAATATTAATTGTTGAAGTTGATTAAATGTCTCTGTCAACATTTGGACTTGTTTAAAATCCATGTGCAGGGACCTCAAAGTGCACACATTAAAAATATCAAATGATCTCTATGGATCCCCAAATTTGGGGCATAGATACCTTAAAGTACAGGGAAGACCATGGAATGCTCAGTTTGACTGGGAAGCTAATAGGGTGCAAATGGTGAGCTCATTAAAATAGCCACTTTAACAGATGTAACAACAAAAGTGCAGAAAACTGAATAAAATGGCTCAAGAAAATATCTTGAAAAACTAATCAAACGGATTGGTGGGAGCTTCAAACTAGAAACATAGCTTGTTTTTCATGCTAGCAGTACCCTGGAAGAAATATTCTGATATGAAATTCATTTGGGCATCTTTTACACATATGCAAAGTGGTGCTCTGACTAGTTGTTGAAACAAGGACTTATGCAAATAGTACAAACTGCAAATGGATTGAGCTTGCCAAACTGAGAAAATGGATTCATAGGGACTTGAAATTCGACATGTGGACTCACCTATATGCATGCAATTAAATTCACTTTGAATTTCAACATGACACTCAATTGGGCAAAAGTTACAGGTGCTCAAAGTAGGCCACTTGATAAAATCTGCATTTGCACCTATGAACAACTTTCAACTTACCCCTTGAAATAGGTACTTGATAAACTGATCTAAACTGAAATCTGAAAGTTGTAGAGCACTACACAGGCTAAATCAAAGGTGTAGGAAACATTTCCCAAGTGTTTTCTCATGACAATCAATTGGGTCCATTTTGTAATCCTTCAAACTTGACCACTCAAGTTGACTCATTAGGTGGTCCTTTGAAAGTGTAGATGCAAAAATTTGAAATGGGCCTCTCATATTCACTCAAATTTATGAGTCCCAACAATGGCTCTGACTGGGGATGGTTGATTGCAAGATCAATACAAGAATTCAGAATCTTTGGTAGAGCAGACCACCCAAAAACAAATCACTTCTCCTCTTTTTGAATTCTTCAATGAACTTCACTCTAAAAACTAGGGGTTCCTTATTCTACCCAAACAGTAGGGCTCCTTATTTGAAAACCACACAACTGAAAAAAAAAGCGACTATACAAAATGTACAAACATACTTACAACTGATTATAAACTTGCTCCAAAAAATCTTTATACTTGCCTTTGTCAAAAATTTGATTCTCATCACCTGATATCATGATCCAAACAAAGGCACCTTTTGACAACAACTAAGCATAATCCTTATAATCAACCCCTTTCATCTCATTACTACAACAACTAGTGTGCACACCTTTTGCCTGATTTTGAACTTTATAGCCACACACTACTTCAACAAAAGTAAAATAATGAGACAAATCACTATAAAGGCCTTCCCACAAGCTGCCATACATTTCACTATCCCAATCAACTCTATTCTTTGCAAGGGTATCATCATGCTGAATTTCAAAAATAAAACATTCATTTTCAACATTGTAGTTCTCATCAGCACATGCCTTGTTATCATTTAGATTCATAAAATATGGGACATTAATAACCGATTGATACAAACAAGGAATATAAACATTTTGGTCCAGATGTGGTACTTCACTATGCTGACCATACTTTATATTATCCTTGTTCATCAAATTCAATACGTCAACATTTTCAATATCCCAATCACGGAAAAGAATGCATACCTCTGGCTGAAACAAATCCTCGGCTAAGTCTTTCTCATTCAGACTTACATCCACCTGAAAAAATTCCATTTGTGGTCTGAAATAATCATCACACAACCCATGCCTCTTATCTTCATCATGAAATAATTTCTTACAACACATGCTACTGCTATTGGCAACTTCATCAACATCGAAAACTTGTTCAATACAAGGGGAAACTTCAGCATTCTCATCAATGACATCTGCACTATAAAAAATTATATCAAAGGCAAAGAACTCCATATCTAGTTCAAGCATACCATCATCATTCACATCATCTTCATGGTATGTCAAACCTTGAAAACATTCAAATATAGGTTCATTTAAATCTGAAAATGAAACATTATCTCCACTTTCACATATGTTTTTATCTTCAAAAATACTTTCATTTTTAGATTCATGACTGAGATATACAACTTGATCTCCTCTTATATCATCTTCACAAGATGAAAAATAAGAATTCTCATAGGTATCCTCAGCTGCATGACTGACATTCATTTGCTGGTTATATGAAAATGAATAACTTGTGTCTAGATCACTCTTATTCTGAAATTGATCTTCATTGTTCATTTGTATATCTTCAAAGTGCTGAAAATTGAACTCATTGTCCTTATGATCAACAACATCACTCCATTCGGAAACACATTCATCACTAGGTATGCTTGATTTGAGAACACCACTAACATCATTCACAATTTCATTTTCAGCTTTATCCAACTCAATCAAATCCTGACTTACATCATGTTGCATATCCTTTTGTGATAAAATCATGAGTTGATTGATAACTTCTTTATTTGATTACATTGTGTCATTATCATCCTCACTTGCATAATCAACAACACTTGGTGATACCTTAGTATTTGGTTCTTCAACATTAAATACATTAGCAGCATGTAAAGACCGATGGACATCATCATCATTGTTTTCATTATCATTATCCTTGGGAGATGCATGATTAACTTCATAATTTTTAGCCCCATAATCAACATAACCAACATACAAATCAAATGGTGCATATCCTTTATATATATCTATCTCTGTAACAACATTGTCACAAAATTTCCCACTGATCATTCCATCACTACTGTAAGAGACAACCGACATTGACAACAAAGATTCTTGACTCTCATTTAAATTTGAATCACATATATCAGCAAGACCATTTTGAACAGCAAAGCTTGACACACCTTGACACATAATGTTTTGCCTAGCTTCATATTTCCTTTCACCATTGAAGATGTTTTGACAAGAAGCAGCAGCAGATGAAAATTTCTTTGAGATCCCAAATTTTAAATTGTTTTCAATGTCCCTAGTTGTGTTAAAAGCTTCATGCAAAGTTTTGGGTTCCTTGTCTCTTAATAGGAAACTCATCTTCTTGTCAAAAGCACTCATGTAAATCTCCAAGCATGCTCCATCATTAAACTTATACTTGTTGGAAACTTTAGACAATGTTTGTGAAAACCTGATATTAAATGTCGGTAGCAGTTCATCTTCCCTGATTTGTACGTACATGAATCCTCTCAGCATATCATAATCACTCACCTTTTTAGCAAATTGGGCTATAAAGTCAGTTGTCAATTCATCCCATGAGGAAATACAATTTGCTGGCAAAAAAGAAAACCAATCTCTTGCATCCTCTTTCAGTGACTGGACAAATAATTTCATGCACACATCTTCTTGGCAAACTTCAAAATCTCCCATCAAGTCTAAAAATCTTTTCAAATATTGACGTGCTGATTCTGATTTCTTCCCGCTAAATATTAGCAAATGATTTCTAATTTCTATAGGTATAAGATTTGGGTAACCCAAAATACCTTCAAAGTTCAGAACAACATAATGGTTCATTTTGAAAACTTCTCGTATAACATGGTTGTGACATTTCACTAGGCACAGCTATATGTGGAAGTGTACAAGGCTGAAAAACTTCACTGCACATTTCTATTTGCTTCCACAAATAATTATACAACCTTGTGTAGAATAATGAAAAAACTCAAGCATATATCATCATACTAATCTATTCATAACATTGCTTGACACAAAGTTTCTCCAAATTTGCATACTACAGGAGAACATATATGCTGGAAACTTCAGCAAAATAGATATGCAAATCAATTTGTAATTCCTCTTTTTCCCTCTTTACTAGTGTTGTTCACTTAATGGGAAAACTATTTTACTCATTCAAATCTTTCAGAACAAATTTTTTTTGTATTAAAACTTCTAAAAGTACCTGGATATTTGCAGCTACTGTTCACTTTACTTCTGACTGTAGATATGAAGGGGACCTCCACATCTCAGGTTCATTCTTATAGAGATGCCACCTCCCAAAGGACGAATAAAATTTAACCACTGATCTTCACTCTGAAACACTTTCAGATTTTTTGGTCATGCCACACAATAGAGTCACATAATATTTTCAAATTTCATAGCAACAAAACCTTCCAAGATATACACTTTCAGGTCATAAAGCAACTTTCAGATTTCTGAACTTCTAAGACTCTTCCTCAAATGAAATTTGGCCATACTCATGGGTTTGTCTACAATCAACAAGGTGAATACAAATTCTCTCAACCTTACTGAAAATTCAATTACAAGACACTCTCCTTCCCTAGCAGAGTCACCATTTTTGTTGTTCTCAAAAAATGAGCAACCCAAGTTCACCTGCAATTTGTCTATGAAATAACCAATTTCAATCTATAAAGAACTTCAGGACTTGGACAACATAACAAGGATCTAAATCCTTCTACTCTTCAGGCTCTACAAAACCTTTCCTCTTGAAAAATCCTAGGTGATGAAATATTAATCGTTGACGTTGATTAAATGTCTCTGTCAGCATTTGGACCTGTTTAAAATCCATGTGCAGGGACCTCAAAGTGCACACATTAAAAATATCAAATGATCTCCGTGGATCCCCAAATCTGGGGCATAGATACCTTGAAGTACATGGAAGACCATGGAATGCTTAGTTCAACCAAGAAGATAATAGGGTGCAAATGGTAAGCTCATGAAAATAGCCACTTTAACAGATGTAACAACGAAAGTGCATAAAACCGAATAAAATGGCTCAAGAAAACATCTTGGAAAACTAATCAAACGGATTGGTAGGAGCTTCAAACTGGAAACATAGCTTGTCTTTCATGCTAGCAGTACCCTGGAAAAAATATTCTGATATGACATTCATCTAGGAATCTTTTACACATATACAAAGTGGTGCTCTGACTAGTTGTTGAAACAGGGACTTATGCAAATAGTACAAACTGCAAACGGATTGAGCTTGCCAAACTGAGCAAATGGATTCATAGGGACTTGAAATTCGGCATGAGGACTCACCTATGCGCATACAATTCAATTCACTTTTAATTTTAACATGATACTAAACTGGGCAAAAGTTATAGGTGCTCAAAGTAGGCCACTTGATAAAATCTACATTTGCACCTATGAACAACTTTTAGCTTACCCCTTGAAATAGGTACTTGATAAACTGATCTAAACTGAAATCTGAAAGTTGTAGAACACTGCAAAGGCTAAATGAAAGGTGTTGGACACATTTCCCAAGTGTTTTCTCATGACAATCATTTGGCTCCATTTTGTAATCCTTCAAACTTGACCACTTAGGTTGACTCATTAGGTGGTCCTTTGAAAGTGCAGATGCAAAAATTTGAAGTGGGTCTCTCAAATTCACTCAAATTTATGAGTCCTAATAGGCAGATAGGAGCATGAAAAGGATTTGAACAAGCAAGTGTAGTGCTTTTCAAACAGATCAGTAAACCCTTATTGTTTTCTAACAATTACAACAGTAAAATCCCCTAACTGGGTAAGCTCTAACAAGCTTAGTGTTATTCAAATCCTCTAACCAGGTGGTCCATTAGCTTGGATTTCAATTCCTCTACCAAGGTTACTCCTCACAGGGTATTGTTTCTGTATACACCTAAAAATGGTCTGAAGATAGTCAATTAAATACGCAGTTATTTGATTAATTCCCCTTCCCAATTAATTGAATTCACAAGCAATTTAATTAATTTCTCTATTCATCTACTAGTAAATAAATCTAAATGATTTATTTATATAGTTCATCTCACATCCCCCTTTGATTAATTAATTCTTAATTAATTAATGTCTCCCCATACTAATCAATTCTTCTAATCCCTAATTAAGATTAACAAACTCAAGTTTGTTGAGATTAATTACCATTTTTCTATTATTTGAATTTCTAAATTCAAATGAGCACATGGCTCCTAACTTTAACCACCCAACCTAACCATCCCCTAACTCATTCAATCTAATCTTGGGTCTAACTAAACCTATCCTATCTTGCACATTCTAACCTCCTTATCCTAACCTCTCATGGTGTGGATATTCTCTCCTTGAGACACATGGCACTTTTGCCACATGTCTCCTCCCTTGGACACTTGCCCTCTCATGAGCAGGCTCCTTGACACTTGTCACCATAGAGATGACAAGTGTCCCTTCCTCCAACCTCTTCTCCAACTTCCTCAATCTTGGCCCTTGATATCTTCAGATCAAATATGGACCGTCGATTCCTGCCACCTCAGCTTTGGCCTTGGAATTCCTATAAATACCCCTCATTTTGGAGCAATATGGATCCTATCTCATATCAATTTAGGCATCATTACTAAAGGCAATTTGCATTTCAATTATCTAGTAGTTAGATTTGGAATTGATCATAGTATGTTAATCTAGTTTCTTACATCATGCATTTCATATCATCTCCATAGTCAATCATGATCAAATAGCTACTCAACTCTTGAGTTGCCACTTTGGAGGTCATTGCTCTGCTGAGAGCCCATCAATCCAACACCTTCAAGGTCCTCAAGAATAGAGGAAAATGGGACATTTCAAGGAAGGCTTATGGTTTGCGTCTTTGATTTAGTTTTTCAATTAAGCTTTTCAATTATGTTTTTATTGTCTCATTATATGTGTATGCCTCTTATACTAACCACATTTTTAGCATCACAGCTTCTAATAAAGCATTATAGTCAATCCCTTAAGCGGGTGGTCGCTAACAGGATCTGTTCTTAACAAGACTTTTTGTAAAGCTTTAACAGGCTTGGCTCCTAATAGGGAAAACTTCAGAAGAGTTCAGAATAATTGTGGGTATTCATCCCCACTGTGGTTTTTCCCATTTGGGTTTCCACGTCAAAAATATTGTGTCAAGTGGTGAATGTTTTTGTGGTTATGTTATGGTTGAATTGCTTAACTGCTAAATCCACTTTGATAAGTTATGTTAACCGACAACAATCTGAAATGAGGTTTTACTTATGTCAGTAAAGTATTTGGATGATTGTGAGTTTCAAGTTGTTTTACTGTTAATCTGTTATAATAGTCAACCGGTTTAACTTGACAATGATATTGCATTTATAGTTCAATGGTTTAACTTGCCAGTTCTGAGTTTTCTTTGAGAGGTTGATTTTGAGATTGGTGGAAGTTATTATTAGTTTTCTATCTACTGATTCACCCCTCCCCGTTAGTAGTTAACCGGATCCTTATTATTTCATCATACCATCAATATTTCATGTATATATTCTCCTTCTAGGATGGGTATAACTTGTACCCAAAATGGGAAATCTGCACACTCACAAAACCTTCAAATGCAAAAAATGACTTTTCACATTTGGCAAGCACGAAATAGGGTGAGGGCCATATTTGGCACTCGCCAAATGTTTTGCATGGGAAAATACCAATACTTTGGGTTGGTTTTTCCTTGGGCATCCAACCTGAAGGTTTGGACGACCTTTTCATGTCAAGGACGCGTTTTTATGAAAAGGTAAAATGTGGCACCTTTTTAGTACCACAACTTTGTGCACTTACCCTCAACCTATAATTTCAGTTTTCAAGCATAGATCCATTAGAAACTTATTGAAAATTGATCTCTGTCATATGGGATTGTGACAATCCTAAGCCAATAATAAGATTGTATAGAAAATAAATGTAAAGCCATCTCTTTGATTGGAAATTGAAATTAGACATTAAACTATAAATTTTAGACTACTAGTTCAAGAGACTAGCTGAGCTCCTAGACCTTAACTGCTAAATCTCTTCATACATTTCTTTTGTGCTTGAGGAAATAAAAAAGAAGGCTTCAAGAGATTGTGGATTTCATATACTTTAACAAGGAAACAAAAAATTATGCTAAATATCTACAAGTGTTTGCCAGTATTAAAGTTTTGTATTGGCATACCTACAAGGACACTCAAATATATTGTATGAGGATGTGTCTTAAGAAGGATCCTATTCTTTACAAAAATAAACAATATGTAAGATTTAATTGTATTAACACTATGGTATAAAAAAATGATTTTGAAATTGAAAATTCATAAAAGTTCTCTAATGTAGTTGAGTCACATCAATTGTCAGTTATGAGAGACCAATAGCTAAAGTTAGTGAATATGCAATCCTCATGGCATCTATTTCTCTTATTTTAGTATTACTTGGCATATAGAAGTTGAGACGATCAAGTTGTAAGTTGTACACCTTTATTCATATTGTTTTTAATCTTAGGTGATTGGGTTGAAACAAAAAAATAATGGTACTTCTGAAATCTATCCTAGTAGTAGAATGAACTATGGCAATTGTACCAAACTTTGTCAAATTCTAAAAAAAAAACACGGGAAATTAACAAATAAAATCATTAAAGAAAGAGAATGCATAAGCTATAGGAACTTATTAGAATCATTAAAAAGATAGTACCTGAAACATAATTTGAGGTTTATCAAGAATGTGAATGGACTGCCTGTACAATTACTTGTTTGAAGGGAATTCAAAATAATTAAAGATAGTTTCAATCAATAGGAATAAAATTGAGCCAAATCTAATATCTCAAGTAGATTTGAGTCAAGTGCCACAAAGAGAAGGATACTTGATTTTTTTCATTATTTAAGAAACTATTTAATATCATCTTTAATCCAATTTTAAAATAAATCACTATGCACCTATTCATAGGCTCTCAAAAAGAATGAAGGAACAACTAAGGGAGAGGTGTGATATTTAGGAAAAATTGTAGGATTTAGAGTAGAGTGGGTAAGTAAAAATATACCTCCTTAATATCTTAAATTTTGGTCATTAGAAGAGTGGTTATGAGATGAAAAAAGTTTGATAGAAAGTTGGTAGATGATATTTTGATGAGGACAGAAATAGCATAATGGTGAAAGCTTCCTCATATTTATTTAAGGAAGAAAAGTGTACATAAATATGTTTCTACACTAATATTGAGGGGATTGATGTAAAAATAACATTAAATAATCAAAACTACTATAGAAATTAGAGAAACACATTCATAACCTAGCCAACAATAATAACATTTAACTTGGTGATTTTCCTATAGAAAACCCTTTCAAAAGAGACATATCACTTCAAAAAAAGCACACTATATTATCATGTTTGAAAGGATATTACAAGAGCACATATAATGCAATTATTTAGAAGAGTATTTCACTAGCTAGTAAAAGTGAAAATTGTTTCACAACATTCCAACAAAAATAATAAATTATGAATCAATTATTGTATATATTAATATAAAAATAAATATTAATTTGAAAAATAATTATATGTTTTAATTAAGTTTTTTAACTTAACATATTTATTTATTTATGACTGTAAAATTTTCATAATTATTATAGTACTGTCTTAATAATTAATAACGTTTTTCATTTAATTGAACACTTGTTTTAAAACAAACATGTATTTTTAATTAAATGAAAAATTAATAAACAATTTATTTATTTTTTTAAATATTGATATCCAACAAATTTTTATGCTAAAAAATATTTTACTAACCAATAAATTATTTTGTGAAACAATAATTTACAAGAATTTTAAGCTAAATTATATTATTACACTTTTTGAATATCCCATTTCTCATAAACTTTAAACGTTATTCATACAATTTACCAACTGTCTAAATAAGCATTATTTATTAAAACATATTTTCCCATAATAATTTCAATTGTATCACCTTTTTGAGTGTTCTTTCCTCTCCTCTAATATACTCTACCATGGCTCTTCTTTTACTCTTCCCTTTAATATTAATCAATGCTTGTTCCACTAAACTTTTTTATTAATATTTTTTATTTTTTACACAGGATTCAAAGAGCATACCAGAGGAAAGAACCCTGGGAAGAAAACCTCCTGTCACAGCTCATAAAATAAACCTATAGTATCAAATGGATCAATTTATACACCCCACCCAAAACCACATATAAAATGCGGCCACAACACATATAATATCAGTTTTGCATAGAGCCCATATGACAATTTGCCAAAAAAACCCATCGGATAATTTTCAAATGTAGACTCCATAGCTGCTATCAATGGAAGAAGACAAAATTTTCCAAAGCCCTGTGCCAAATCCCATGAGCCAAAAACCTTCCTGCCAAAAAAGAAAGTATCAAAAAACCTTTGGAAAAACACTATTATATCAAATACCATGAGCTCGAACTCTTCTCACAACGAACATGAATACTTGAAATGAAAGGGGAAAGCGTGAATAATTATCATCATAAAATTTTACATCGACGTTACTCAAGAAAATCATATGACTATTGTTGCAAACCTTCCCATACCCTAGAAGGAAATTCCTCAAAACCCACCTCTCGCTGATTAGCATTACTATCAATGGCTAAATTTTGCCAATTAATCTGCAATCTTATTAACTTCTTTGTAACAATGGGATACCAAGAAAGATTCAAACAATTCTAATTTTTGTAAAATGGGATCAAGTATATACTGCAAATTCCAACAATTTGATTTCTTTTTCATAACACATTGAATAATCACCATAGAATCACCTTCAATTATTAAGTCCTTAATTCCTAGAGAGATTGTCATATCCAATCCAAAAGACAAAGCATGAAATTCCGCATAATTGTTAGTTTTAAAACCAATAGCATGACACTTAGCTCGAATAAAATTTGCATTGTGATCATAAATTACCATGCCTACCCGAAGCCAACCTAGGGTTACCACGAGAGGCCCCATCAAAATTCAGTTTAAAGTACCGAGAAAAGTTTTGTAGGGTGGAGAATTTCGATAAGCAATATTATACTCATGCGCTGAAGGGAAAGCGTGTACATTTCATACTCAGCTGGTGTGGAGAAATTTGCATAAATTTGAATGGGCTCGTGTGAGATGTAGTGATGGAAACAATATTATCCCTTCAATTATGTTCCACCTGGAAATGTCACAGACAACATTAATTATAGACATGGAAACTTACGCGGGAGAATACAATTCTCTGTTGTATTCATTTAAAAGATAATTCATTTAAAATGCTTCCATGATGTCATGAAAAGATATAATAATCTATCATGGCATCTCAGGTTGGTAGAGTTTTCTTGAGTAACGTAATTCATCCCAAATTATTCCCAAAGCAAGCTTGATGTGACAAGACATGCATTTTCCTTTACATAAAAAAAAACTCATTTATTGACTTTTCACTCTCTCACGCTCCAATATTGGGTTGGCAGAAGAAGAATTTGGACGCATGTTTTTCTGCTTTCACCTCTGCACAAAACTGCCTAATTTGTATTTAATAAGTCTTAAAAAGTTTCAGAGTTGTTGAAATTCAAAGCATGAGAAAATGCCACAATTATAATGTACTAGTCCTTTTCTCACACCCAATTTTGAAAGCTCTGTTTTGAACGTTAACTATTGTTAAGTCTATTTAAGTCTAGCATTGTTTGATTTTTTTATTAAAAATAAGCATGGAAAGCAATTGTAGAAAACAATACAAATTTGTAGTCACATGATACATGATACATGGTTATTACAAAATGGGCACTTGATAGAATTGAGATTGAAAATAAATTTGGTCCCTTACATGACATTTATATTGAAGAAATTTGTTGTCATGGGAATAAAGTGTTTAGCAAGTGGATTCTATCTTAAATATAAATCACAAATTCTCTCAAGGCTTGATTTTTTATTATTTATGACATATATTTAGAATAGTCATAATCATTTACTAATTGTTTACTCACAAATGTCATCTTATACAAAATTACAATCTTAATGCACAATCCGAATTTGCTTTTCTTTTTAACTAGTCCTTCTATCATCCACATATATTTATTTTATACAAAAATGTTTGACAAACCTCTATCTTTTATAAAACTAATTTATATTACTTAAACATTCATTCCCCTTTAAAAAAAAATGTAAAAGATAAGGATTTGAGAGATAAATATAGAAACTTGATTTTTTGAACACACTATACTTTTGCTTGCTTACCATGCGACTACTTTGAAGCATGTAAAAACAATTAACACACCCATTAGTATTTTCATACATAACATGTAATTAATGTAAAAAATTAAAATAACGTCAAAAAGACAATTGTTGATATAAAATCAATCGATGCAAATGTACAATAACTAATATAAATATAATAAAATAATTTCAATTTATATTTTATAATGAAATATAAACTTTGACATCAATAACTAACAACTAATAATTAGACTTAAAAATGTATTTGTCATTTTGTATCATGTTGATTGCTTATACCTAAATTATTTTATTTAATATTTTTTCAAATAATATTTTGAATTCTTTAATAACCACTTGAACTAAACCTCTTACTTCTATGGTCCACTCGATTTGTATCCTATCACTATTACGAGCAACAAAGCTATAAACCCTTGATGATCCCTTAATAAAACATTTATTACAGAAACAAGTGCATTACTTGTGTTCCCCATATTGCCATGAGCTTCTATAGACTAAATATATTGAATCCAATGATCAATCAATTTGGGCATGTATTGTGAATGTAGATCCTTTATTATTATAAAACAAATGAATACAAAATAAGTATTCTAATAAATTTCATATCATCTATAAATTAATTTTGTAAAAGAATTTTTTGAGAATCAAGGACATCTTGTCATCACTTACAATGTTAAAGTAGTCAATCTTATTTTGTCAAAAAAAATCTCAAAAGTCTAATAACAAATCAAACTCCAACTCTTAATTTTAAAACCACATCTTCTACGATAAAATTTGAAACTTGTTGTCCTGAAATTTTAACCATGATAATTTTAAATTTTCAATCTATCGAATAAAAATATGCTAATTAAGTCATCCTCTCAAAAGTTGTGCCATTATTTCAAATCATCTATGAAAAATTCTTTTACTAATTGAGTTTCATTGTGATATTTTCTTTCTAATAATGTAAATTATGAACCCAAAAAACCATTCCTATGTTTTATTTGGGTGAAGAAGAAATTGCTAGAAAATAATAACTAAAATTGATTATTTCGACCCATAATAATTATTATTTCTCATTTTTTATAAAAAGGGGTTAAGTAATAGGGTTCTCCCCATAGTGTGTTGGTTAAGTGGTAGTGGTGTTGTTGTGACCACCAAGGTTCAAACTTTGTTGGGCCATTGTGATCGCAAGGCTTGTGTCTTCGTTGATTCAATGTGTTTGTGGGTTTGAGCCTTAGCCTTGTTATATGGGGATGAGGTTTAGTGTCCCTCCCTGATTCATCTTTTGTTTTGTGCACTGATAGACTTGCTTAGACTCTTTGATGGTGTTTTGATTGATACTTATGGATTCACTTATACTTCAGATGTTCATAGATGATGCTAGAAATTTTAAATTGACATATGATACATTATATGGATGATGGTATATCCTAGATTATTATGATGGATGGACTTATATTTGATGATCTATATGCAGTCATTGTCCCTAGATGAATTATATTGCTTATGATGACATATTGTTATTACTAACCCCACTTCACGATCATGTTGGATGAGATGATGATATGACTATTGTGATTGTGTTACTACTATATTAGTGATAGAGACGATATCATACCACTCGTTATGAGCATGATATGATGTTGTGATTCTCTTCACTCATCTGATTATTTATGATATATGCAATGTATATGGTGTCTTGTGGATATTGGTGGATGCAGGATTGCAGGTACTAGAGATCGACTCCACCTGGTCTCACAGGTTTGAGCGTGTCTTTATCCCAATGGCAAGTTGATAGGAGGTGACATGAGTTCCTTCTACACACACTAGGCTTAAGTTGATACCCTTGTCAATTAGTGTCTTGGCATGTGACGTCATGTTAGTGTCATGTGGTATGTTGTTCGATCCTATGTCAGGTTGCCTTGTGGAGTTGTGATTATTTATTAATTAATGATTGATCTATTCCTATAGTTTAATAAGTTAAAATTAAATTAATGGATGACATTAATATTTTTATTAATGTGTGATTATTATTTTGGGCATCTATTGTTTATTGATGTTTGATCTGATGTTAGGATCTATGATTGTTGCACGTGAGATGTTAACTTTTGCAACGATTAAATGAAGGTCTTAAAATTACAATCAAATTGTTTAAATAAACATAATGATCAAATATCGATAGATTGAACAAAAGAGAGAAAGAAGAGAGAAGACAAAACACAAGTTGATAACGGAGTTCGCCAATTAGCTACCTCTCCGGGTCCCTCCAATGGAGTGACCGATCCTTGATTCAGCTCCAGAAAATGGTTACAAAGCACCTCAATGGTTACAAAGACTCCTTATGTCTCCTTGGACGATAATGAATTACGAAGTCCTTCTCCCACGTGCAACAAGCTTGAATTCAAGCTCCCAATGCACAAAGATGAACTATTCACTATCAAACACCCAAAATAAATTTTCTCACCAAATCTCCAATCTTCAACTCTCTCCCAATTTCCTCACAATTCACTACTACCTCTAGCTCACAACTTACCCCCATTTTATACAATTTTACATGCTAAAATTGGGTTAACAAACATATTCCCCATATCTCCCATTTACAACAATAAATCTTCTTATCTCCAATATCTCCCAAATTTAAAAGTATATCTTTAAAAATACCTTATAAAATGGGGCTTATTAAGTTTAATTGGCTTACATAATTTTAGCCCCCATTCCTTCTTATCGGGTCCATTTATCTTGTTTGGTTTTAAAATAATGTAAATTGGTGGGTGCGTGTGGATGCAGATAAACCCGAGCCCCTATTTCCATGGCTCACACTTAACAAATATTAAACTTGCCATTTTGTATCCCGAGATCCTTGGAGCCAGATTGGTCGAGAAAAAGATGCGGGAAGTGTTGAATATTTTTAGTGAAAATCCACCTGGATCAATCCTCCCCACTGGAGAACTTTTGGACCTCCAAAAGTTGCATTTATTCATAAATTAAGTGAGGGCATGTCCTCCCCACTTGTCCTATATCATCTGTCCATCTGTACACTTGGCTCATTATCACAATCAAGACTGCAATAGTGTTGTTGAACATGTACATCATTGTATCACTTCCATAAGCATGTACATCAACTGCTTCAACTACTAACCAATAACTACTAATTAATATCAAGCTGAATAACAATGTAGGTAAAAAAGTGAATGAATCAACAACATGTCTAGCTTTCACAACAGGAACATTTTTACCCAAGGGAACCTCCAAACTCTCAACCATAAGATGAGGCCATGGATCATCAACACTTTCATTTGTTGTCTCCTAACACTGTACTATTAGCATAGCTTGTGGCATCTGATCTTGATTAGCCTCGATTGCTTCAAGTTCATGCCTAGAATCACCTAATCTGACATACATAAGAGACAAATCTTTACTTGCATTAATCAACCTCTTCAACTGCCCTGTGTTTGCAAAAGACTCATTAGTCTTAACCTTGTGAGAGTGTACAATATACCTGATGCCATCTTTAAACAAATGATACTGATTAAATTCCCTATAGAAAATAGCCTTCTGATCATACAAATAAGGGCTACCCAACACTATTCCGCAAACATCTAGTGGAACCACATCAAACTGTACCTTATCAACATACTTACTTGAGATTGCAAACCTTAAAGTACATTGCCTTGTTACTTGCAATTTACTGTTTTCGCAAACCCAACCTAGTGGATAAGGTCTCTTATGTGGAGTAGTTTTCAATCACAAATTTCTTACAACATCTTCTGAGATTAAGTTAGTTTGGGATCCACTATCTATGAGTGCATCAACTTTAGTGTGTTTAGCAACAACCCTTACATGAAAAAGCTCATTTCTTTTCTTATCTTCAGGGACATTTTTAACTTGAGAAGTAGAAGCACAATTATCAAAGGAAACACTGGAAATAGGAGGCTTACCTTCCAAACACATTGCTGTGATCTTAGTTTCATCTTCAGACTCTAAACCAAGATCCATAACAACATTTGTGGCCTTCTCCTTACCTTTCTGTTTCTGAGCCCACTTAGGTTTCAATTCTGGATGCAACCACCAACAATTTTCTTCATCATGACCTTTCTTGTCACAATGCGAACATGTGAACTCTTTCTTAATAGTAGCTGTCTTCTTTTCTCTTTTTGTTTCTGCAACCTTAGATGACTTTTGTACAAAATTATCATTGTCAAAATTCTTACCTCTAGACTCTAGATGTGTGGCTTGAACACTGACTTTATCCAAATTACTAGGATTCAACATCAAAATAGAATGTCTTAGGTAAGAATGCAAACCACCTATGTACTTAAGCAGTGTATCCTGAGTATACAATGGCACATTCAAAGCAATAGCCCATTTTCTAAACTCATGGGTGTAATCCTGGACAGACTGACCCTTAGCTTGCCTAAAGGTTTGCCAGTTCACTGTCAATTGTTGCATATGTCCTAAAGGGTAGAACTGCTTCTTGAGAGCAGCAACAAATTCCATCCAAGTAATACCGACATTACCATGGCGAGCACTTTCTACCCTAGACCTACTCTCCCACCAAGTGAGAGTTGTTCCTCCCAACCAGAGAGTGGCTAACTGGATCCTAGAGGCATCTTCTACTAGGCCTTGTATCCTACAATACACCTCTACCTGTTGGACCCAATCATCTAACTTTTCAGCATCTAACTCCCCACAGTACTTAGGTAATTCAAATTTTACATCCAGTTTAATTACAGGCTTAGATGTGCTCTTGCAAGGATTAATAGAAGTAGAAGAAGAAGAAGGGGAAGAAGGAGGAGAAGGAGATGGAGGAGTTTTTGGTGGTGAATCACCACCTCTCGATCACTTTTCTTTATCTTCTCGATCTCCATGGTCCTTCGATGACTTTCCTTTTTCATGCTTCATCCATTCTTGCCTCTCTTTGTAGAGCACTTCTACCATAGTCTTCATTTCAAAAAAAGCTTTCCGAAAGTCTCTTTCACTGAGCTCTGGGTATTCTTGTTCAGTTGCAATTTCTGACATCTTTAGTGGAAAGGTCCTTCGTTTACTGATCTCAAGATTATACTCTGCAAATGTGCCTTCACCACGTTGGCTCTTAGATCGCGTTAACATCCACCTCTGCAAACACTAGTCAAACAAGCTCTGATACCACTTGATCTAATGTTAGGATCTATGACTGTTGCACGTGAGATGTTAACTTTTGCAACGATTAAATGAAGGTCTTAAAATTACAATCAAACTGTTTAAATAAACATAATGATCAAATACCGATAGATTGAACAAAAGAGAGAAAGAAGAGAGAAGACAAAACACAAGTTGATAATGGAGTTCGCCAATTGGCTACGTCTCCAAGTCCCTCCAATGGAGTGACTGATCCTTGATTCAGCTCCAGAAAATGGTTACAAAGCACCTCAATGGTTACAAAGACTCCTTATGTCTCCTTGGATGATAATGAATTACGAAGTCCTTCTCCCACATGCAACAAGCTTGAATTCAAGCTCCCAATGCACAAAGATGAACTATTCACTATCAAACACCCAAAATAAATTTTCTCACCAAATCTCCAATCTTCAACTCTCTCCCAATTTCCTCACAATTCACTACTACCTCTAGCTAACAACTTACCCCCATTTTATACAATTTTACATGCTAAAATTGGGTTAACAAACATATTCCCCATATCTCCCATTTACAACAATAAATCTTCTTATCTCCAATATCTCCCAAATTTAAAAGTATATCTTTAAAAATACCTTATAAAATGGGGCTTATTAAGTTTAATTGGCTTACATAATTTTAGCCCCCATTCCTTCTTATCGGGTCCATTTATCTTGTTTGGTTTTAAAATAATGTAAATTGGTGGGTGTGTGTGGACGCAGATAAACCCGAGCCCCTATTTCCATGGCTCACACTTAACAAATATTAAACTTGCCATTTTGTATCCCGAGATCCTTGGAGCCAGACTGGTCGAGAGAAAGATGCGGGAAGTGTTGAATATTTTTAGTGAAAATCCACCTGGATCAATGTTATTCATGGATTTATATTTAATTGATGATTTTATATTATTATTATTTTATGGTTTAATGTCTATTGAATATTTGGTATTTGAGCTTTTGATTTATTGGAATTACTATTTATTTTTATCTTTTTAATTATTATTGATTTTATATTATTGAGCTTTGTGATTTGATATTTAATTGGGTGTTTATATTATTACCCATATGGTTTATTTAATTAATTGGGCTATTTTTATTATTTATATCCCTTTTTACCCGTTTCGGTTATTAAATTACTATTTACTCTACAGGTACCCTATTTTATGATTGGTTGTGAGGTTTGGATAATTTAAATAATATTATTTAATAATATTAGCTTTGAATTTGGGTATGGTTGGTAGGAAATATTATATTTTTTATTATTTTGATTGGTTGGAATTTTGCATAGTTTTTGAATGAATTTTATAAATCTAGCTTTTTGAGTGTATTCAGGGGCTGGTTGGCTTGTTGTGAGGATTTGGATTTTGAGAGCTTGGCTTTGGATTTGGCTAGATTGTAGATTGGGTTGTGCTTCTTCGGATTCATTTTCCATAATTTCAATTTTACCAGGTCAGAGATCTATTTCCTTCTTTTTTTTTTTAATTTGAAAAGACTATTTTCATCGCGCCTGTGAAAATATTGTCTGCCGAGAGAAATTTGGGAGATTTACCATATAGTTTGATAAATATAAAATGTGCATATGAAACCTTGGGATAAATATATTTTATATAATTTTGATTTTATGGGAAGATGGGTTTGATTTTTGTTTTTGTTGTGAATGGCTTGTCTATGTCTTTTCAGGAAGTAATTTTGTGTTGTATTGTGTCCATTTGGATGTTTTAGCATTGTGTAATTCTTTGAAATTAATTATTTATACCTTGTCGTGAATTTTATTTATGTTTCCGAGACTTTCTGGGCATATTCACTAAACAAACAAATGCACTATTCTGTTTAATAAATGTGCAACATAATTTAACAAATGTGGTGTAGAATTTAGCAAATGTGATGTAGAATTTATCATATGTGCTCTTTCGTGTAAGCGCTAGTCAGGGATGTATATGCACTAGGTTGCTAGTATATGCGCTACGAGATTATATGCATGCGCTACTTTCCTATGTATATGTGTGACAAAATTTGTCATGTGCTATAGGATTTGCGATATGTGTGATAGAATTTGTCATATGTGCGACAAAATTCATCATATGTGCGATAGGATTTTCCATATGTGTGACATGATTTGTCACATGTGTTGTTTAAGCTTGTGTATGTGCTAGTTTGTTGTCTTTTCATTTTCTTGTTTTTAATAGCTTTCTGTGTCGATTTTCTAAATTTGTGTTTTACACCAGAGGCTATTTTCGGAATTCTTTGTTATTCCAGATTTTTATTTATGATCAAATGTGGTTTATCATTTTTTTGTGATTGAGCAAGATGTGTTTTCCTTGCATTGAGTATTTGTGCAGTTATATGGTTCCAACAAGAAGATTGTCACAACCTTCCTTTATCACTATTGGATTTAAATCACAATTTTATTTTATCTTTGGATAAGCTATTTAAATGATTGAATAAATGTTATAAAAAGAATGAAAAATAATAACACACACACACACACATGGAAAATATACATTATTTTTATTTATTTATTTTCCACATCCAATTATGGCACATGTTGTAGGAAGAAAAAGAAGCTTCTAGAGGATTCTCCACCACCTTGCGTGTAACTCCCCCACTTAGTCTAATCAATTTGCATGAATTCCAAAATTGGGAAAGAATCTCCTTTTTAATTAAATTTTCCAAATAGTGGAATAGAGGGAATTCTCTTATAAAATTATATGCAAGTTTCAAAGAAGGGAGTTGATTATGTTTTGAAGAAATTTTCCCAAGTTTAGAAGTAGGGTTCTCTTTGTTAGTCTCATTTTCGTTGCAGGAATTTTTAAGTTGTTGTTGAAGGTTTTCTCTCAAAGTTGCAAGGAAGGATCAAAGAATAGCTAGAGGATTCAACTTCGAGCTTCAGTAAACCAGGTTCTCTCCTTTTATCATATGAGGAATTTGTATTATCCAAATATATAGTTTTTTGATTCTTTGGTTGAATATAGTATTCTGAAGAAATCATTTCTTAAATTCTAGATAGGAAGAAAAAAAAATCTATTTTTGTTTCTTTAAGAAATGCAGTGATATAGTTTCTTCTCTTCTTTTTTTTAAATACAAATGCAGATTTCTCTTGCATATCTTATTTAATCTATTTTAAAGGGTCGAAAATCAGATTTTTGCTTTTCTATTTTCTCTTAGATGATATTGAATATAAAAATAAATAAATCTCCCTCTTTGTGAATGAATAAATAAAATTTCTCTATGAATATTGGATTGAACCTCTGTGAATATTAGCTGAACCTCTGTGAATATTAGTTAAATGAGTTGAATAAAATTTCTCTGTGAATATTAGCTGAATCTTTGTGAATATTAGTTAAATGAGTTGAATAAAATTTCTCTGTGAATATTAGCTAAATCTCTATGAATATTAGTTAAATGAATTGAATAAAATTTCTCTGTGAATACTAGCTAAATCTCTGTGAATATCAGTCGAACAAACTATCTCCCTGTGAAATCTGAAAATAAATAATCTTCTTGTAAATAACTCTCGAATCCCTCCGTGTTAGCTTAAACACCTACCTACTTCTTGATAATCTGTGCATCGCTGGAGCAAAATACTTCTCTGGTTATTTTTATTTCTCTGTTATATTTCGTCCCTGGGACTAATATGATATTCTCTCTTACATTAATATTTTCTTAAGTATACATACCTGTTTTATATATATATATATATATATATATATATATGCATTATGTATTAATAAGTTTTATGCGAAGTGATTAATGTTTATACTCCATGATATAGTGCCTGTGCGTACCGACTTGTAGGTGGAGGACGGAGTTAATACTCCGCAGGGAGTGGTACCGTAACGGTACCCCCCACTAGCCTGCGGTCACTACTACGGTAGTGGCCGCAGGGTAGTGGAGGGGACCCGTGGGGTCCCACTCCCATTAACCCCTTTTTAATGCCAATCGAACATAATTTGAAGGGCAACGTTAATTTTTAAAAAAAAAAAATTCTCTTTTTCATATATGTTTAAAATGTTGGTTTATTTAAATTCCTTTTTTTTATATATAAATATAAATTTTAGTTAATAAATTTTTAAACTTAGGTAAATTTTAGATTTATAACTAGTTTTAACAAATTTATATTAAATGATACTTAGATCCTCTTAAGATCCACTTAGCAATTAAATGACTTGAAGCTAAATTCTATGTTGGGATTAGTGGTTTTATAAGTGATATTCTCGGATGCAACTTACCCTAGCTTCGCTTCATGCAAATGTCTTTACATTGATTTCAATTATTGGTGTTCCCTTCTTCATGCAAATTATACGTTTAATTGTTAGTATGCAAGTTATATTCAAGTTTTGAATTAAAAATAATTTTAGTTATGGTTTTATTCCATGTCATTCATCAAGTAGTTATTTCAATTAATTGAGCTTTGCAATGACTAAATATACGCGTTCAATTCATAATTATTTTTCAAGCTTGATGTTTATCATAAGTTAGAAAATTAAATAAAGGAAGTTGGAAAACCAAAACCTAGTAGTGTTCGGTATATACATTGCCTCTAGGTTACGCTTACGGGTAATGCCGTCGTGTTGAACTACTACACTTAATGCCTAATAAAGCTACATCAATGATGTTTGTGGCATCATCCCTATAAATCATCGGGGAGTAATAAGGGACACTTGGAAGTTAAATCCAAGGGGCGGGTAATCCCCCTTGGATTGATAATTTAATAAGATAATTCTAAAATGATCTTTCATTTGCTGAGTTAAACTATAGTAAACCCCTATAGGGATGATGAGTGAAATGCTTTAATAAAACTGATTTAATCTTGAAGAATTATTGTCGATTGGCAATTGGTCAAGGGTGACGCTCATGATAAGAATTACAATCTAGTTGTTTTAGGCCACAAGCAATAGGCCATCTTAAGCCTTTGCTTAAGCGCTACCATCGTGGGTAGCAACCATAGAGAAACTGTCTGGGACATTGACCCTAGAAAGGGTTGCGTACCCACTAATCAGTTTACATCAAACCATAGAGTAGAAAATAGAACTACATACTTTACGCCTTGATCCCGTGCCGAAGCGGGTATGTAGGCAGTCTTGGGACAGAGTTGTCCCTCGTACTCAGGCATTCGTGGGTGGGGTCTAGGCTTGGTAAAAGAAAGATTGAGTAAGAATCCTATTTTGAAAGATAAGATAATTAAAATTGGAAAAAGGTAATTCAATGCATACTCGGAAGGAATCCCGTATGGATTCGCTTGACTTCCCGAGGCTTTAAGCCAAATTCTGAGGTGGAATTCAAACTTGTATTATGTTATTCAATTACTCCTAAGGACGGTGACCTCGGTGCACTTCTGTTAGAAGAGTGTAGTACTTAGCGAGTGGCTCAGGACCTGAATGGTCTTGATGAGTCTAAGTCTCTGGCCAAAGCACCTCCTATCCCGATTGGATAGATGCCTACCCCGCATGGGTAGATGCCTATCCTGATTTGGATAGATGCCTACCTCGTATGGGTAGATGCCTATCCCGTATTGGATAGATGAAATCTCATGTCTTGTATGGACAAGTGCCTAACCCGTATGGTTAGATGCTCATCCCGGATGGATGAATGCCTAATCCAAATGGATGGATGCCCAGAGTATGCGATTGAATCAAACACAAATGATTAAATTTAACAAAAAAAAAGAAGAATGGTCAAATTTTGTTGGGTTAAATATGGTGGGTTATTACAAAGATGTTGCCTTGCTGAGGATGTTTGTATTATTTGTTGGTTGAGAAAGAGGGATCATGCCTTGCTCATGTTTATGGATTTTTTATAAGGCTCTTGGTTATTATATGATTTGGCTTTATGGCATATTGGCTATTGTTTCAGATTTACATATGTGGATATTATTGTTATGTGGACTTGATTAAGCCTCCATGTTGTTTTTATTGTATTATTGTTTACCCTAAGGTCTTGGAACATGGCTAGAGGGAGTGGCTTTCATGAGTTGGCCAGGGTCACATGAGAATAGGCCACCAAGAGGTTCCTTGTAAGGATGCTTGTGGGTCTAGACATCCAAGATCTCATTGAAAGTTTTCTTGTTTAATCAAGTGATAACCTTAATAATTAATTAGTTGGGATGGGTAACTAGGATTCATCTAATCAAGATAATAATTTGGTTCTTGGTGTCCCATCTCATATCCCTTGAGGAGAGACTCGGGATGAGCTTGGGAAGGCCATAGAGATGGCAAACCAAACTCCCTTGATTATCACATAGGTGGAAATGGTTCCACATGTCTATCAGGCATGTGGATCTCCTTTCTTTGTGAGGGTAGCATGCGATGACACTCTTCCCTACATGTGTCCTTGTTCCTTACACCATGGTTGTTAATTTTCCTTTGGGAGTTTTATGCTTTCGATTTAGCCTCGTGATGCAATTTGGGATTATTGTTCATGTGGTTGTTTTCAATTATGGTTATTGTCATGGTTAGTTCCTTTGGTTGTTAGGTGTCAGCCTAGATCTAGAGTGTGTGTGGGACCTTGTGTCATTCTCCATAGCACGAGGGGTGACTCCTTATTGGTTCCACATGGTCGGGTGGTTTGATGCCTTTTACCATTGAGATGTTCTTTTTTGCATGCTCGTGTTCGTGGAGGTGGATCCTTTATCTCTTCAGCTTATGGTTGGATTATTTTGAGTAGGTTGTTGAATACATTGTTAGAATGTAAGCCAATATGTAATATGATTCATGTGGCATTTATGAACATAGGATTCATGAGATATGTATTTGTAGATTGGTCACTATGTATCTTGATGTAAATGATATTGTAATCTTGTTAGAAGATGTCAGATACTCTTGTAGGATATGTCAAGTAATGAGATGATCTCCCTTTAATAATAGAGATCATGGTATTGTTCCATAATGAAAGACTTTCTCTTAATGTTCTTATCTCTTGATAATAATTTATGCATATTATATTATGATGAAATGTTGGGATATTCTTATTGAAGAAAATGAACTAGTTATGTTGTATGTGATGTTAGTAATGAAATAATGATGGTATATTGATGGTTAAGAAAAGGGAATAGGAACATTTGGATTGGTGTTTCAATATGAACCTAAGGGGGTAATTGAGTTAGGATGGAATTTCTTCAAGATAGCTTAATTAAATGAGTGATTCCTTAAGTTATAGAAAGAAGTAAATGTTAGGAAATAATGATAGAGTTGATGAATTTATTAGAATATGATGATATTATATGATGTTGTTGCATTCATGTTAAGTAATGGCGTTGAGATACCCTAGGGAATGTTAGATGATGAAGATGTTATTTATTTTTGTTTGTGTATTATATTCTTGAGATAATTGTTTAGGTAGATTATGTGCATGGTTAGAAAATGTGTAAGTAGTAAATTATAATTGAGTTACATGTGTTGTATTGGTTTAATGTTATATATAAAAATTATCTCTATTTGCTAGTTATTTGGTTAATTTCTCTAGGGTATTTTGGCAATTATCACATCTAGTATCAGAGCCCATATTCATACACTGGGTACTCTAGTTTCATGTTGAGCCCATTGTGCGTAGTAGCACTATAGCTTGGGTTAGCCATGTGGTTATCCTTGCTAGTTGTTTTCTTTGGATTAGTTGCCCTAGATTTCATCTTATAGTTTCTTTGCACCTTGGTTAGAAAAGATGCCTCCTAGAGTTAGAGGTCGTGGACATGGTGGTCATATGGGTACTCGACAAAATCCTCATCCTAAGGTTTCAGAAGAGGCTCACCATGAGGAGCAGCAACATGACCAACTTGAGGAAGGAGCCCAGGGTGGTGATGCAGTCCCACCATTGATTAATGTGCTTCAGGAGCTTCTTCATCATTTGGGACTGAGATAGGAGGAGAATCTGTAGGAGGAGTCTCATCATTCTAATCGCTAGTTTAGAGTTGAGTATCAGGAGCATGAAAGAGGGTGTTCACATTTTCCTCAGAGGAGAGTTGATGCAGTTCCAGATCAGGATGTGATTTTAGTAGGTCACATGAGAGATCTTCTTAGGTCTCGACCTCCCATGTTTGATGGAACTAATAGTGGTATGGAGGTAGAGACTTGGCTCTTAGATATGGGTAGGTGTTTTACTATGCATTTGTATAGCAGTAACACCAAGACTAGGTGAGCTATCATGCATCTTCATGATTTTGCTTCTACTTGGTGGTGCATGGAGGAGTAGAAGCTACATTTGGATATTGTCATAGTATATTAGTAGTTGTTCCTAGAGTGGTTGCATTCTGGTTTCTTATCAGATATTTGGAGGTAGATGATTTTCATGATTTGAGGTAGTTAAGTTTGATAGTTGAGTAGTATGAGCATAAGTTATTTGAGCTTAAGCAGTGCACTGGGATAATAGATGACGAGGCTATGTTGGTGCAACATTTTGTTAGAGGTCTTAATGACCATATCAGTGGAGGTGTTTGAGACTTTGAACCTAAGACTACTGAGGTATTTGTGGAGATGGCATGCTTGGTTGAGGAGAATTTGACTTTGTCTTTAGGAGGCATGCCAGGTGTGCAGACGGATAGTGCTCTAGCTTCAAGATCAGTTGTGAGAGGTGCGTAGCCGTAAGCATCAGGATTTGCTAGGAGTTATCCTCCACCCTCCAAGAGTGGTCAATGATTTCAGAAGAAATATTTCCAGAGTCAGAATGTTTCTCATGGTTCTAGGTCTTAATCATCTCAACCAATTAGGAATCATAGCAAGAAACGTGATAGGCAGCCCTTCCCTTCGCAGCCAGCACAAAGTTCTCAACAAAATTCTATTAGAGGTAGTGTTCAGCAATCCAATGCACCCCCAGTTAGTAGAGGAGTATTTTTCTCTTGTTTTCAGTAGGGACATATTGCAGATCTTTGTTCTTGGAGGTCTACATAGATTTTTGGTCAGAGGCCAGTTGCTTCAGAGCCCACAATAGGAGATGCAAGGATATCTCATCGTATATTTGCGACAATTGATAACCATTAGGCTAAACATCAAGGCACAGTTGTTGACACCACATGTGAGATAGGTGGTATTTATTGCTCAGTATTATTTAATTCTAGTGCTTCAGATTCTTTAATTTATCCATATGTAGTAGAGTGATGCAAGCTTCCAATGGCAAAGCAAGATGATAGGTAACAAGTTGAGTTGGCTATGGGTCCAAGGTGGTAGTGCATTCTCTTATGCATAGGTGTGTATTGGATTTGGGAATATGTTCCACCATAGTGGACCTTCATGTTCTTTCTTTGGGGACTTATGGTGTCATGTTGGGTATGGATTGACTTGAGATACATTAGGCTAAGATTGATTGTCATGGTAAGAGGGCGCAAAGTCTTGATGATAGTGGTAAGAATGTGGAGGCTGTAGGTGTGCAACGACCTAATTCTCTTTGCATGATTTTTGCTATGCAGTTGAAGCATTGCATGCACCAAAGATGTTAGTTGTTTGCAATGAGGGTGAATGAGTTGGATGGGGGAGAGTCATGATGATCTCTTTCATCACCATTCCATCCTCCAAGAGTTTTTCAGATGTGTTCGCTAGCAAGATTCTAGGTATGCCACCTAAGCATGACATTCATTTTAGACAAACTTAGTTCCCAAAGTAGAGCCTATATCTAAGGCTCCTTATCGGATGACTACTCAGGAGTTGAGTGAGTTGTGGTTTCAGTTAAAGGATTTTCTAGCTAAGGGATTCATTCATCCTAGTGTTTCCCCATGGAGAGCACCTATGTTGTTTGTGAAGAAGAAGGATGGATCTCTTCACCTATGCATAGATTATTGATAGTTGAATAAGGTGATGGTGAAGAATTGTTATCCTTTGCCAAGGATTGATGACCTCTTTGATCAGATTAAGAATGCTAAGGTATTCTCTAAGATATATCTTAATTTGCGGTATCACCAGTTATGGATTCATGAGGCAGATATTCATCGTACAACTTTTCATACTCTATATGGTCACTATGAGTTTACAGTGGTACCTTTTGGGCTTACTAATTCACCCTACATATTCACGAGCTTGATGAATGGAGTATTAAAGTCCTATCTCGATAGGTTTGTACTTTTGTCCCTTGATGATATATTGCTATATTCAAGGATTGTAGAGGAGCATGAGGAGCATATGAGGTAGGTTTTGCAGTGTCTTCATGACAATTAGTTGTATGCCAATATGGCTAAGTGTGAGTTCTTTTAGTCAGAGGTTAAGTATCTTGGCCACATTATTTCTGGTGATGGTATCATAGTGGATCTATCTAAGATTCAGGCTATTGTGGATTGGTTGGCACCCACTAATGTGGGCGAGGTTCATATATTTATGGGCCTTGCAGGTTATTATCATCAGTTTGTTCAGGGATTCTCAAAGATTGCTCACCCTATCACTTCTCTTCAGAAGAAAGGAAAGAAGCTCATCAATGTAAGGCAGCTTTTAAAATCCTTAAGGAGCGTTTGACTATTGCACCTATTTTAGTAGTGCAAGATCCATTGGAGAATTTATGGTGTGCATGGAAGCTTCTTTGGAGGGTTTATGAGAATTTCGTTTGTAGGATGGTCATGTGATAGCTTATGAGTCACGTAAACTCAAAGATCATGAGTTGAACTATCCCAATCATGATTTAGAGTTAGCAAAAGTTGTGCATTCTTTGGTGAGATGGAGGCATTATCTTTTTGGGTATCGGTTTGAGTTGCTTAGTGATCATCATAGCTTACAATATACCTTCACTCAGTTGAACTTGAATGATAGGTAGCAACGGTGGATGCAGTTTCTTTGTGAGATTTCTCACCCTATCACTTCTCTTCAGAAGAAAGGAAAGAAGCTAATTTGTTCAGATCAATGTGAGGCAGTTTTTCAAATCCTTAAGGAGCATTTAACTAGTGCACCTATTCTAGTAGTGCGAGATCCATTAGGAGAATTTATGGTGTGCATGCATGCTTCTTTGGAGGGTTTATGAGAATTTCTTATGTGAGATGGTCATGTGATATCTTATGAGTTGCATAAACTCAAATATCATGAGTTGAACTATCCCTCATGATTTACAGTTAGCGACAGTTGTGCATTATTTGGTGAGATGGAGGCATTTTCTTCTTGGGCATTGATTTTAGTTGCTTAGTGATCATTGCATCTTGCAATATATATTCACTTAGTCAAACTTGAATTCTAGGTAGCGACGATGGATGGAGTTTCTTTATGAGTATGATTTTGAGGTGAAGTATATTCAGGGTAAGAAGAATGTGGTGGCAGATGCATTGAGTCGCAAGAGGCATGAGGTTTCAACGATGAATCTCAACATAGATTTGAGGAGTCAGATTCTTAGTGTGCTTCCTTCAGATGCTTGGTACTAGGAGGTTGGTGCAGAAGTTGCTTCAAGGAGAGCTCTTGATGGGAGATTTGCAGGCTATTCATTGCAGTCAAATGGTCTTCTTCAATATTTGGGACATATTTATATTCCACCTTCAGACGGACTTCATGTTTTGATCTTGTCAGAGGCACATTGTGCACCTTACTTGATACATCCAGGTGTCAAGAAGATGCACATAGATCTACAACAATTGTAATATTGGGCAAGTATGAGGAGAGATATAGCAGATTTTGTGTCTCAATGTTTTGAGTGTCAGTGAGTGAAGGTAGAACATCACCATCTCGCAGGTTTATTGCACTTGAAATTGATTCTAGATTGGAAATGGGATATCATATCAATGGATTTCATTGTTGGATTGCTCATGTCTTCTCATCATCATGATGCTATCATGGTCACTATTGATAGGTTGACTAAGATGGCACACTTTTCTCCTATTTGATCTTCCTACAAAGCGACGATAATGGCTCAAGTTTTTATATAAGATATAGTGAGATTGCATGGTATTTCTCATTGAATTATATTAGATCGTGATCCAGTGTTCACTTCAACATTGTGGACCTATCTTCAACATGATTTAGGAGCTCAATTGAACTTTAGTTTAGCATATCATCCAGATACAAGTGGGAAGACTAGGAGAGTTAATTAGGTGTTAAAGGATATGCTTCAGATCTATGTCATGGATCAATAGTCTTGTTGGGAGGACTATCTACATTTGGTGGAGTTTTCCTATAATAATGGTTACTATAGTTCGATTGGCATGTCTCCTTTTCAAGCTTTGTATGGACAATGATGCAAGAGCTTCCCCGACTTATAGCAATCTTGCATTAACCAAAAACATTTTCTTTCTGTTTTGCTTTCTGTTTGCAGTTTTAGCTTTTCTTTTTATGTGTCCTGTTTTTGTCTCACCAGATCATGTGGAGTTGGATTCTACTTGAATACTTGATCATATTTCTTGTTTCCAAACCGCATCACATTTGGATCATTTTTTGGCAAGATATCGCTATCGGTTGCCTTGATAGTTATGTTACCGGTTGGTAGTTCTTGTTACCGATTGCCTGGACCTATTTTGGTGATCTACCGGAACCCCTTCCAAAGCTTGCAGAGTCTTGGGTGTTAATTCTGATCTTCCTTGGCATGTGGATGACCTTTTCCCGCGGTCTACATTTCATCCTTTGGATTTTCCAGAGGAATCTCTTGGCGGAAGTTGACCTTTTTTTATGCGTTCGGTCTTGTTCTTCTGGTTTTGATCCCTTTTTGGGTCGTCTGGATCCTTTGGATTGATATATAATTGTAATTGCACATTAGAATGTAATAAATAGAAGAATCAAGTAGCGAGATTGTGCATAGAAGATGGATCCTAAGATTCAAGGTCCCAGTTGTGACCTATTATGTATGTTCTACTAGGCCTGTGAGCCGGTTATGTTGTAACCCGGTTGTTACCAATTGGTTGTAATCAAGTTTCATGGAATAAAATAATCTATTCTGCATTGCCTCCATTATATCTCTATGTTTCTGTTGTGTTTACTCTTGCTGACCAGTCTAGATTGATCTCTTTGAGGTCCCTCCTCACCGGTGACTCCTTCAAGTGGTATCAGAGAGAAGTTTTGTTCTAGAGGTTGTGTGTCCTGAAATTTTGTTGTAGGGTGGTAGATTGTGGATTTGACCTACATCTATAGAGGATTGGCGTGAAGACGAGCTAGGAATGGTGGAGCATGTGGGAATGTAGACCCTTCTGTGATGGAGATGTTGCAAGGTATAGCATCCCGGTTGGAAGCCGTTGAGATAGCCTAGAGAAGAGGCTGACATATTGAAGATATGAGTGAAGATGAAGGAGAAGAAGCCTTGACAAAACAAGCAAACCCACCAGTGGTTGATCCAGATGAGGAAAGATTTTTAAGGGTTTTGAGTAGGGTGAATACTAAAGCTTATTTTACCCCACTGGAATATGATGAGAAGAGATTAAGATGAATTGATGGATTGGATCTCGAAGATGGAGAAGTATTTTGATTTTGAAAGCACTACAGAAGAGAGTAAGGTGAAATATGCCTGTACTTAGTTGAAAGGTCATGCATCTCTTTGGTGGGAGCATTTTCAAGTTGATAGGCAGAGAAGAGGTAAACAGAAGATTAAGATATGCGATTGGATGATTGCTAAGTTGAAGTTAAAGTTTATGCTAGCTGATTATCAAGTGAATCTATTATAGAAGTTACAGAGTTTGAGATAGAAGGAATCTTGTGTGAAGGAGTACACCGAAGCATTTTACAAGTTGAATATCAAATCCGGACATGTTGATGATGAAGTTGAAGAATTTGCAAGATATTTGAATGGATTTGTGGATGTCTATATAAGATGAATTGAGTTTGATCAAATTGGAGAGTGTTGAAGAGGCTTACCAGTATTCCTAAAGGAAAAAGAGAAGTTAAACAAAAGACATGAGCATAGGTAGAGAGACAAAGGTGGAAGGTTTAACGGAAAAAGATTTCAAGGAAGAGGCTATACCTGAGGAAGAGGAACCAATATAGATCAGAACAAAGACAAGGAAGTGAACAAATAAAGTAATTCATACTGAAAGGATGATAGAAATTTCTACCGAAGGAGAGAACCGGATGGTTATCGGAATGAGAATTTCAGAAGACAAGACAATGGAACATTCAGAGGAACCTTCTTGAATTGTGGAGGAGAAGGAAATCGTGCATTCAAGTGTAAGAAGATAGAGAATACCGGAAGAGTAGAAATGGTGGAAGAAAACCCTACCGGATCAGAAAATAAACTGGAAGATGGAGAACTATTGGTGATGAGGAGAGATTTGTGTCATACTGAAGGAGATGAAGAGCCTTTGCAAAGAAAGAATCTATTCAAGACCAAATGTAAGGTATCTGGTAAGTGTTGTAAAGTTGTTATTGATAGTGGTAGTTCAGATAATCTTGTTTCAGAAGAGATGGTGAATAAGTTGAAATTGGAGAGATTGAAACACCCTAAGCCTTATCAGATAGCATGGATTCAAGATGAACAAAAATTTTTGGTAAGTGAGCAATGTTTGGTGAAATTGAAAATTGGGAATTATCATGATGAAGTCTTGTGTGCTATTATGGCTATGGATATTTGTCATCTTTTGTTGGGTAGACCTTGGCAATTTGATAGACAAATAGTACATGATGGGAGGAAGAGTACATACACTATTGTGGCCAATGGGATGAAGCAAACCTTGTTTCCTTTGGAGGAACCTTTGAAGAATGAAGTCTGTACCAATGCTAGAATATGTTTGGTAGATGGAAAGAAATTCATGGATGGATTGAGACATGAGAATGTGTATTTTTCCTTAATTCCTAAGAAGACTGAGAAATTGAAAATGGAAGGAGAACACCCAAAAGAGATAAAATATTTGCTAACAGAATGTGAAGACATCATTTTAGATTATGTACCTGATGGATTTCCACCCGTGAGAAGTATTAGTCATTGCATGGACTTGGTTCCCAAAGCTAGTTTTCCTAACAAAGCCACACATCGGTTAACACCAACAGAGAATGAAGAACTGAATAGACAAGTGCAGGAGCTATTGAAGAAAGGTTTCATGAAGGAAAGTCTAATCCCTTGTGCAGTACCAACAGTATAGCACCTAAAAAGAATGGAGAGTGGAGAATGTGTACTGATTCTAGAGCAATAAAAAAGATCACAGTGAAATACCAGTTTCCTTTTCCTAGGATGGATGACATAATGGTCTATTTGAATGGAGCAAAATACTTTACAAAGAAAGATTTGAAGAGTGGATATTATCAAATCAGGATCAGATAATGTGATGAGTGGAAGACAATATTTAAGACAAATGAAGGACTGTATGAATGGTTGGTGATGCCTTTTGGATTGACTAATGCATCGAGTACTTTCATGAGGCTGATGAATGAGGTATTGAATAAATTATTGGGTAAGTTTATTATTGTGTATTTGGATGACATTTTGATTTTTAGTAAGACAAAAGAGGAGCATTTGTTGCAATTAAGCCAAGTTTTGCAGAGGTTGAGAGAAGAAAAGTTGTTGATCAACATTAAGAAGTGTACTTTCATGAAGGATGATTTAGTCTATTTGGGATTTGTGATATATGAGGATGGTTTGAAGATGAACCCTAATAAAGTGAAAGCAATTGTTGAATGGACTACACCAGAAAGCATTGGAGAGGTAAGATCATTTCATGGATTGGCTAGTTTTTACCAGAAATTTATCAAAAATTTTAGTTCAGTTTGTAACCCTATGACTAAGACCATGAGAGGAGGTCAAAAGGAATTCAAGTGGACCACCAGAGAAAACAAAAGTTTTGAACTATTGAAGTAGAAAGTGGCTGAGTAGCGTGTGTTGGCTTTATCGAATTTCAATAAAGTATTTCAAGTGGATTGCGATGCAAGTGGAACAACAATAGGAGCAGCCTTGAGCCAAGAAGGGAGAGCAATAGATTATTTTAGTGTGAGATTGAATGATGCCCAAAGGAGATATTCAGTGTATGATAAAGAGTTTTATGCCATAGTTAAAACCTTGAAGAAGTGGAGACATTACTTGTTGCCTAAGGAGTTTGTGTTGTATACAGATCATCAAGCTTTGTAGTATTTGAACAGTCAGAGTAAGTTGAATCAGAGACATATGAGATGGGTAGAATTCTCGCAGAGTCACACCTTTGTGTTGAAGCATAGAAGTGGGAAATCTAACAAAGTTTCTGATACATTGAGTAGGAGAAGGAATTTGCTGACAAAGATGAGAGTTATAGTATTAGGATTTGAAGATTCGAAGACCTTATATGATAATGACCTGGATTTTGCAGAACCTTGGAAAGCATGTAGAGAACCATTTATGGTAGATAGAAGCAAGTTGTTGGATTACTTCATATATGATGAGATGTTATTCAGAGGAGTTGAGTTGTGCATACCTAAGAGTTCTATGAGGGAGAATCTGATAAAGGAGAAACACAATGGAGGACTAGCTGGACATTTTCACATTGACAAAATAGTAGCATTGGTGAGTGAATAATACTTTTGGCCCCAAATTCATAAGGATAAGGGATATGTGTAGAGTTGTAGAGTTTGTCAAGTTGCAAAGGGTAGTAGTGAGAATGTGGGATTGTATAAACCTTTGACAGTACTGGTAAGACCTTGGGAGGATATGAGCATGGATTTTGTACTTGGATTACCTAAAAAATCAAGAGGAAATGATTCCATATTTGTGGTAGTGGATAGATTCTTGAAGATGGCTCATTTCATACCTTGTAAGAAGACATCAGATGCATTGCATGTAGTAGACCTATTTTTCAAGGAAGTGGTGAGGTTACATGGATTACCCAAGAGCATAGTTTTAGACAGAGACACTAAGTTTGTTGGCTAGTTTTGGAGAATACTTTGGAAGAAGATGAAGAAACATTTGAAGTTCAGTTCTACTTTTCATCCATAGACTAATGGATAAACAGATGTAGTTAACCAGAGTTTGGGAAATTTATTGAGATGTTTAGTGAGAGATAAAAGTGGAAGTTGGGATTTGTTCCTTGCACAAACAAAGTTTGCCTACAACAATTTAGTGAATAGAAGTACCAAAAGAATACCTTTTGAGATTGTTATCAGAGTGTACCCTAGAGGTATATCAAAATTGAGAGACATTAATAGTGTAGACTGAAGAAGTTCAAAAGTAGAAGATTTTGCAGATCACATGACAACCTTGCATATTCAGGTTAAGCAACATTTGGAAGACATGAACAACAAGTATAAGGAGAAGGCAAATGAGAAGAGGAGACATAAGGAATTTGAAGTTGGCGATGAAGTGATGGTATATCCAAGAAAAGAGAGATTCCCGGTTGGAACATAATAAATTGCAGATGAAGAAGTTTGGACCTTGCAAGATTTTGAGGAAGTTCAGTTCTGAAAATGCATATGAAGTAGAGTTATCGGATATTCTAAGTATTTCACCTATGTGTAACATTGCAGATCTTCATGAGTATCATGAGCCAATATTTAGTGAGGATGGTATTGCAGACTTGGAGAAATAGTTGCCTCGGAAGGAACCAAATCAGATTTCAAAGAGATTTTGGATAGTAGGATTGAGGGTAGTTCCCAGAGCAGTCAGTATAAGGAGTATCTTGTGAAGTGGAAGGACAGACCAGTTGAAGATTCATCTTGGATTTCTCAGGAAGAGGTAGACCGCCTTGGTTTCTCTATGACCCCCGCAAAGTGAGAGGCTCACTTTTTCAGTAACCTTGGATGTCTGATGCAGGAGTATCCCCGGTTCATAGCAATCTTGCATCAACAAAAAATATTTGCTTTTTGTTTTTCTTTTTATTTGCAATTTCAGCTTTTCTTTCTATGTGTCCCAGTTTCAACTCACCGGATTTTGTGGAGTTGGATTATACTTGAATACTTGATCATCTTTCTTGTTTCTAGACCGCATCGCATTTGGACCATTTTTTGACAAGACATCGCTATCGGTTTCCTTGGCAGTTTCTTGTTACCGGTTACCTGGACCTATTTTGGTGATCTTCCAGAACCCCTTTTGAAGCTTGTGGAGCCTTGGGCATTGATTCTAATGTTCCTTGGCATGTGGCCAACCTTTCTCGCGATCTATGTTTCATCCTTTCTATTTTCTAGAGTAATCTCTGGGCGGAGGCCAACCTTTTTTTACATGTTAGGTATTGTTCTTCAGGTTTTGATCCCTTTTTGGGCCGATTGGATCCTTTGGATCGATATATATAATTGTAATTGCATATTAGAATGTAATCAATAGAAGAATAAAGTAGCGAGAATATGAATAGAAGATAGATCCTAAGATTTGAGGTCCCGGTTGTGACCTATTATGTATGTTCTACCAAGCCTATGAGTCAGTTATGCTATAACCCAGTTGTTACCGATTGGTTGTAATCAAGTTTCATAGAATAAAACAATCTATTTTGCATTGCCTCCATCATATCTTTGTGTTTCCATTGTGTTTACTCTTGCTGACCAGTCCGGATTGATCTCTTTGAGGTCCCTCCTCACAGGTGACTGCTTCAGATGACCTTATTGTACCCCTTTGATTTGGGAGTGTTTGGGGGATAGAGTTCTCTTGGGATCAGATATGTTATAGGATATGGAGCAGGAAGTGACTCATATTCATGAGCATTCGGTGATAATGCAGGATAGACAAAAGAAATATGCAAATGCTCATCATATAGATTGATAGTTTTCAGTGGGCGACAAGGTGTTTTTGAGGGTTCATCCATGAAAGTATCCTATCCAATATGGAAAAGGCTCTAAGTTGGTACCTCATTTTATTGGACCATTTGAGGTTTTGGAGAGGATTGGTCCTATGGCTTGTCGCCTTGCCTTGCTACCCAGCTTGTCCCACATCCTTGATGTGTTTCATGTATCATTTTTGAGGTCATACTTTCCTGATCTGACCCATGTTATGGATTGGAATGCCTTGTAGGTAGAGTGTAATGCCCCTCCTCGATTCGATTGATGTAATACCCATGATAGGTTCGGCAAGGCCATGAGAGTATACTCAAGAATATGATTAGGATGCTAGGTATTTTAGTTTCTTAACACGATGCCAGTCATTATGCAGTTTCACGTAATCTGATGGTTGTACAGAAGATGGTGTAGTATTCACCTTTGAGAAAATTCTCATTGCACTTTGGTAGACTTGATCGGATCTTTATTTTTGAGTGATGGATATGATAGACAGGATTAGATATACATAATGTATAGACACTATTTTGGCTTTTCATATGTATCTCATTGATGTTCATTGACAAACATTACATGATTTCATGATTCTTGATATTAGTGATTATGTTCATGATCAGCTACGACTTTATGTGGTATAGATGTTTAACATGATGGTAATTGATTTTCTATATGTATTTGTGTCTTAATTGATTGCATAGATGGATAATGTTAGCATTTTGATTTATCATGTGCTTCGATATATTTTACTAATCTTGCTTATTATGAAATGAACATACTAACCCTAGTTTGATTTACTTATGATGTGATGTTGCATGTGTCACGTGTTACCGTTTGTATACTATGTGATTGTCTATGTGGGGAATCTGTTGGAATCCAAGAACACTAAGAGGGGGGGGGGGTGAATCAGTGTTCTACCAGTGAGATCAATTTTAACCTTATTAACAAAGTAATTTAGTAACCAGTAACCATAAAAGAATATAACAGTAAGTAGAAGTGATGCCACCACAAGAATGTACACCATAACACAAAGATTTATACATGGAAAACCTCAAAGAGGAAAAACCACTGTAGGATTGGTGATCCAGAATATCTATTCACTGGCCAAATGAATATATATTACAATAGGGGTTTGCACATGCAGGAAGACCAACAACCTAGATCGCACTACTCATCACAAAAGGAACCTTACTGACTACAAACACCAAATATTAGTTTACAAACAAAATTCTAAACTCGGAGAATGCATCTGCTATGATGGATGAGTTCCAGTTCAAGCACCGTCTATACCGGTTTCCATTGTGTCCTGCTTTACCGGTAACTTACTTCGCATCCCAAACCTCTAAACCAATAACCAAGACCGACTACAAAATATTATATTTGCATTTAGTTGATCAACATTGCTCCCATAATATCACACCGCTATGTATTCCTTCTCTCTATATGTATCTGAAAAATAACCTAACCAGACTGACTTAAATACCCTTCTCAAACATAAACATGAATGCCTTAAGTCAAATTACAATGATATTACAATTTATTTACATGTCAGCCTAGACAAAAATAAATACATTAAAATTTGTGACCAATGTCATTGATTGTTTCCATGTAGACCTGTCAGATCAATCTCCTATGTCAGTTTCATATACCAGTTCCTAGTTTGTCGGTTTCCCTTGTTGTCAAATGACTTGAATACCGGTTGCCGAATCATGAATACCAATGATTACAAGTTTAAATTTCCAACCCAAAATGATGTGTGTTGCCATCAATGACAACACAACTAAACCAGATGAGTGTCACTTGCCAACAATCACCCCCTTTGGCATTGATGGCAACACTCATGTGAAAAAAAGGATCGTTGAAGTGCTATCCCGGTTCCTATCAAAAACTGATGACCAAAACTAACCCTGCTCCCCCTGAGCTATACATTTATGACCTTAACATTTTTCACCATAACCAGTTCCCCTTTGATATCAATGAAAAAGGCGGGGCAAAAGAATGTGTTTACTGGATCTAGATGTACTTGAATATATTCGGGTAAGCACCCTTCAAAAATCCTAAGTATCCCAACCGGTTTTCAATGTTCCCAAAATAGATACAAACCCATTAAGAATGTGTGCATGAAGTTCTTCTTTAGTTAGGTCTATCGGTGTGGGTTTATTCATCAATTCTAAACTTTCCCACTTATGAAGTAATGAAGTGTTCAACTTGGGACTTACCAATCCTCTCAATTCCCTATCTCGTCGGATTAACCTATCCATATCTTTCTCCAAGGCTAATATCTCTAATTTTGTAACCAAAATTTGACCATCAATAGTGCTGGTCAATGACTAAGTACCATCAAAATTGTTAGCTAGATGTTCCAATTGGGATTTTGCCACTTTTTTTTTACTTCTAGGTCAGCTATAAGTTTGTCGGTGTTAGTACAAGACCTATATACAAGTGCACTGATTAAGAGCCTCATCAATCTTTGTTAGTTGCTCTTTCATATTCACCTTGTCTGATATGATCATATTGTCACAAGTGACCTTCTTAGTTGCATTGTATCTCTCTAGTAACTATTGGTTTGATATCTTTTGAAGAGTTTGAAACTCTTTTGCAATGTGTTCAGTCAAACTCTTAAGCTTACCAAAGGGGCTAGCTATCAGACTGGTGTATCCTGGAACTAGCTACTATTGAACCAGAATGGCTTGCTCAATGACTTGCTTGTCTTTTGTTCCTTCCTTCCTTAACTTTTGAGCTGCAACATACATCAATTCAAAACTGCTCAGTTGCTCAATATTCCTCTGTCCAAAATCAACTTGACTGGATGAGCCAAGTGCCAACAATGAATTACTAGACTCTCCAACCTGCTGATTGACACTGGTGGCTTTGCCACTTGATGTAGTAACCTGCTCAACCTTAACCTCTTATGTATGCACATTTGTTGTTGGGGGTTCAATATCCTCAACCTGTTTATTTTCTGTATCTACATCAATAACCTCTACATCTGAAATGTTCTGTTCTGGTGTATCATGCTTATCATGCACAACTTCAGTGTAATCTACCGGTTTCTCTACATTATGTATAGGTGATACTATTGGAGGAATATCCTTTGTTAGTTTTTGTTCCAAAACCGGTGAATCCAAACCTAATATACCTTTCCCTTTACCATCAACTGATGTGTCTTGAATACCAGACTAAGGAGGGAATACCGGTGGAGTAAAGAAATCAGGTTTATCTACAAAGAATTTTACCCATGCCTCATGGGTCTCCTTAACTATTTTGTTTACTCTACTTACCATTAGACTCACATGTCGATTTCTGCTCTATTTTTTTTTTGTTTTTGCATATTTAAGACACTGCTGCAACTCCTCATTATTTATTGCACCACAAACACTCAATAACTCCTGCATCTTTATATTTTTATCCTCTTCAACTGCAGACAATCTCCTAGCATCTAGCTTATTGTACAAATCTCCTAGTATTTGATTTTAAATCTCAAGTAATGCCTTCTTATATATATCTAAGTATAACAAAACTGCTTCCTCAATCTCCATGTGTTCCTTATCATCCATATGTATATAGTAATGCTGGATATTACTCAAAATTCCATCTTTAGTTATTTGATCTATCAATTCAGCAATTGAGAAAGGAGGAATGATTTCAATACTCTTACCGGATTTGAGAGCCATATCTATATCTGATTTCTTCTTGTCGGGGGTAGAGGTAGACTCTTTAACCGGTTTCCGCTTCTCTATGGGTTTCCTCTCCTTCAAAATTTTCTTTGGGGTTGTCGGAGGAGTGACCTTCACTTTATGTTTCTTTCCTTCCTCAGGCTTCTTCCTCGGTATCCTGATGTAATTCTTGGGAATCTCTGAGATCACAACATCAATATCAGAACCAGATTCAATAGGGGCAATACAAGTTTTTGATTTCTTCCTCTTCAATACACCCTTGCCGATTATTTCTGCCAGCGGAGTCCGAACTGCTTCCAGAGATGACCCTTCTGCTAGTCCAATGATCTATTTGATTTCAAAGGACATCTTCTTCACAGCTTCACCAACCTTCTTGATTTTTTCTTCCCTCTTCTTCTTGATAAAACCTATCTGAACTTTGGATTCCTTTTGCTTTGTTGTCGCAAAGGTTTTCTTAGCTTCATCAATCAGGGCATCAATAAGAGTCCTGGCATATAAGTCCAAGATCTCAACATCAACCTCATAACCTATCTTAGTTATCTAGATATTTTGTGGTTGCATTGCCTCCATCAATGTTTCATCCTTCTTAACCATAAAGTAGATTTTTGTAGAGTACTTATCAACAATATGCTTAGGCACTCTCTCTCTCTTCTTCATTATCTTATGAAAAGATTTAAAATAACCCCACAAAATGGAGTCTCTCTCATTGTTCTATCCCTAGCCTCTTATAGCATCTTTTATTTTTTTCCTTGCCAGCATATCAAATTCCCATTGATTTTTACCGGATCCCAGTAACTCATTCAAAAAGAAAAGCTTCAAGCAAACAACAAGGTTGTCGTACCAGAAAACACCTTTCTTCTTACCCTTAATCTTCCCTAGGTTTGAAATAAGTTCTTCACACATCCATTGATAGATATTATACCTATCATTTTCTTTGACCATCTGATAAGCACAGTGAATGCATGAACTGGAAACAGAGTTCAATCTGTTTGATTGGGTTACCTTGTAACCGATGATCATGCTTGCAAATTGAACAACTTTGTCTCTGACAGTGCTTATCCTCATTGACCAATTGTCAAAAGTTGCACCAGTTATCTTCTCCACCTCTTTGTTAAATATTTTCTTCTTTCTAGGAGTCTGACTAGTTTGGGGCAAACTGGTGATTGCACGAATAACTTCCTTGGTGATTTTGTAAGGTTGGTCTAGCCACATGAATTCCCCATGGATACGGCTCAACACATACCAGATCATTTCATCTTCAAATTCCGGCATCTCCAAAACATTTGTGAAACCCTGATCCTTAAGAATTTGGAATTTTGGTTTCATCAATCCCTTCCTATCCAGTAGATTTGTCATGTACATTGTTTTGATTTCAGCAGAACCTAAATCCTTCAGAGTGCATTGGATATATGCACAAACATCTTCAATATACAGAACTCCATTTGGAACCCTATAAAACACGCTGACTGAATCATTGACGCTTCATAATCTTTGGGCATTGCTTGAAAATTAGGTGTGGATGATCATTGATGTCAACAAAAATAGGGGTATCCAAACCTACCAGAGCAGGAGCTGATCCAAAAGCCATTGCATATCAAGGATAGCTTAGAAACTGATAAATTACCTCACAACCTTCACTGGTGAAATCTCTTGAAAATCCACTCTAAATGCACTCAAATTCACTTGAAAATGCTATTGATCACCTTGAATCACCTTGAACTCTCTCTTCTTTGCTCTAAATGTTGTGTGATCAGGAATGAACCAGCATTTCCCTCTTATTCTTCAAAAACCCTAATTTGACATTGACATAAATGCATGTCATCTTATCATACCGGATTCAAAATCCATAAGCTCAATACTGGAAAACCTTCAGACTGACTTCTCCAAGATCTGAAACAAGCTTTCAGACCGTTACCAGGGCTAATGCTGTTGGCCATTTGGAGGAATTGATTATGTGTTGCATTGATGTTTTGTCATTGATGTCAAGACTAGTTGTTTTGGATGCTTTACCGACACCCTTCTGGTCCCAGTAGGTTGTGTGGTTTTTGGTTGGTTTGGATTTGGCATGATCCGATATTCTTTGGTATGATTTGGTTATGGAATTGGCTTATTCATGTTCATATTTAGTTAGTTGGTTTTGATCTGGTGGTCGGATGCTACCTTGTTTGTTTGGAAGCTTGGTTTGTGGTTCCGATGAGGGTTTCACCAGTAGAGCTTTGATGATATGCAAAAGTGGTGTTGGTGCGGCTTCTGGTGGAGATTCAGCATACTGATGGTGATCATGTTCAAGACTTGGTTGATTGGGATCATTTCTTTAGTGCGTGGACCTAAATTGGGTCCCGGTGTATCTAGGTTGTGGACCAGCTTAATGTAACATGTGTATTGGACCTCTCGATGTGTTTCTAGGATGTCTTATGGGTTGGATATTATTTGTTTGGTCTTAGGCTGACATCTTTTGTAATTATGTAATTGTTTTATTGTCTGGTGGCCGACCTGATTGTTTATGGTCGAGGGTTTGTATACATATGATATAAGATCTCATTGTAGATAATCATGGTCATAGGAATGGGATATGGATATGTAATGAGCTAATAATGTAATATCATTTAGGCAGAGGATTTGGTCAATCATTGGAGATTGAGTTGGGTTTATGTAAGAGGATTTAGTCCTCTGGTATTGAGCTTAACCGAAACTATATTCAAGCATAGGAGATACTATCTTTGTAGTCCATTCATTCTTCTATATTGTAGTCTAGATTTCTATGTAGTCAGTGAGACTCCTTTTGTGATGAGCAGTGCGCTCTAGGCTATTGGCCTTCCTGCAAGTGCAAGCCCCTCAATTGTAATTCACATACTTACTATAGAAGTATTATCTGATTGTGGGTAGGCTTCCCACCATGGTTTTTTGCTCTACCGGGTTTTCCACGTATAAATTTTGGTGTCATGTGGATGGTATTTATTATTCGATTATTATTTCTGCTTAATTGATTTATCTTCTATTTTGATAATTGGTTTAAGCATTCCAGTATTAATGTTTTGGTTCCGGTATTAAATTTTTAATTGCTAAATGTTCTCATAATTTGAGACAACTGATTCACCCCCCCTCTTAGTTGTCTTCTAGTTATTTGAACTGACTAACAATTGGTATCAAAGCTTTGATCCTCTCTGCAAATAGCTTAACCTCTTGAGGAAGATCCTATGGCGACTAACAGTTCAAGTTCATCCAGTTCATCTGGAGCTATCTTTTGGAGAGATATTCTTAGGCTTGATGGAATAAATTACATAGTATGGAAGATTAAGATGGAGACTCATCTGAGATGTCTCGGTAAGGAGATTTGGGAGATCACACAAAATGGTGTTACACCTCATAATCCAGCATCTGACAACCCTCCTCCGACAAACTTGGATAAGGAGCTTGAGAATTATTGTAGAGAAAGAGAAGCCCTCTTGTGTGCACTTTTTGATTAGAAAATAATGGGATTAACTAACAAATCATTTGCAAAGGCTATATGGGATAAGTTGGAGACTCTTAATGCAGGTGACCCTATTGTGAAGATTTCTAAACTTGATGGTTATCAGGTGAGATATGAAAAATTGAAGATCGGAGAAGACGAAAGGATTACTGCATTCATTGAAAGGGTAAATAAGATTGTTATGGGAATTCAATATTGTGGTGGAACTCTGAGTGAAGTGAAATAGTTTCTAAAGTTCTGATAGCTTTACCACTGGCTTACAAGATGAAGGCTACTGGAATTAATGAATTGAGAACAATGGCTAATACTTCTATCAACAAAGATACCTTGGTTGGAAAATTATCTTCTTTTGAGCTTGAAGAATTTGGACCTTCTGGAGTTGTGAAGTCTAAACCTGCTTTTCATACATTTGCATCATCATCCAGTAAGCAAGATTGGAAAGATTTATATGCAAAGGAATTGAATGACATGAAGAGAGAAGATGATGAGTTTGAGCAGCTTGAAGCACTATTTTCTAGAAGAGTACCTAAAGGACTGGTAGGAAGTAAGTATGAAGGGAAAGCACCTTTTAAATGTTTTGCATGTAATAAGATAGGTCATTTTGCATCTAGATGTCCTGAAAGGAATTCAAGATTTGAAGAAAGATTTAGAAGATCTTTTAAGCCTAACCCTGGATATCAGAATAAGTATAAGTATAGGAAAAAAAGAGATAAATCATGCTACATAGCAGATGAGGAAGGTGTGACTGATTCTGATGATGAATTGATAGAAGACTCTGGTAGTGGTTTCGACAATGGAAGGGAATGGGTGTTCTTGGCTATCAAGGAAGATGTTTTGGCACTAGAAGAGAATGTACCTAAAGAGAAGGCACTTTATACTAAAATTGAAGACATGGATGAATGGGTAATTGACAGTGGATGTTCACATCATATGATTGGAGATAAAAGGAAGTTTCTATATTTGCAAGAATTTGATGGCAGTCTGATTAGATTTGGAGATTACAAAGCATGTATGATCAAAGGAAAAGGAACTATATCATTGGATAGTAAGCACAATACTGATAATGTTTATTTTGTTGAAGGCTTGAAGAATAATCTTTTGAGTGTAGGACAATTGGTGGATAAGGGATTTCAATTATAGTTCAAGGATAGAAAATGCAAAATCATTAATAGATCTAGTTTGGAGATTGCAACCGGTACACAAACTAAAGTTAATATATTTCATTTAAATTCTGGTGAGAAGAGATGTTTGATTGCACAAATTAATGAGAGTTGGCTATGGAATAAGAGGCCATGTCATGTGAATTTTGATTGCATTTTAAAGATTAGTTCAACTAAGGCAGTTAGAGATATACCTAAGATTGTGAAGCCCTATAATTCGGTATGTAAATAATGTCAAATGGGAAAATAGGTCAGAAACTCTTTTAGAAGTATGCACAATAAATCTAATGATGTTATTGATCTTATTCATACTGATTTGTGTGGCCCCGCTAGAGTTAAAAGTTTTCAAGGTGATAGATATTTTATGCTAATCATTGATGATTATTCTAGAATGATGTGGGTTACTTTTCTAAGGGGGAAATTTGAGGCTTTTTAAAAGTTTAAAATCTTTAAGGCTAAAGTGGAAACTGAGACAGGATTGAAGATTAAATGTTTGAGGTCAGATCATGGTGGAGAACTTACATCCGATGAGTTTAATAACTTTTGTGAGAAGCATGGTATAAGGTGACAATTTTCTGCTCCCCGGACACCTCAGCAGAATGGAGTTGTGGAAAGGAAGAACAAAACTATCTTGGATATTGCTAGAACAATGATGATGGAAGCTAGTCTACCTCATATCTACTGGAGAGAAGCAGTGAGCACAACAATTTATACATTAAACAAAGTACATATCAAAGGAGAAACTAGTAAGATACCTTATGAATTATGGTTTGGCAATACACCTACAATTAAATATTTCAGAATCTTTGGTAGTAAATGTTATATCAAGAGAGATGATATCATTGGCAAATTTGATCCTAGATGTGACGAAGGCATATTTCTTGGTTATTCTAATGAAAGAAAGGCATATAGATGTTATAACAAGAGATTGCAGAGAATTATGGAGAGTGCTAATCTCAAGGTGGATGAGTTGAATAGAAGTCAAATCAGAGTTTATGAGAAAGAACCAGCGATGGAAATGATTATATCTGAACCGGTAGGAACTTTACTAGAACATAATGTTGAACTAGTTACTCTAACAATATCAAAAAATTCAACAGTAACTGAAGAACTAGGAAGAGGAATAGAGAGTCAAAAGACTCCTAGGTATGTGAGATTGAATCACTCAGAAGATCAGATCATTGGGGATAAGAACAATGGAGTGATGACAAGAAGGAGACAAGAAACAAATGAGGTATGTTTAAATTCTCAAGTTGAACCGGTATCGGTAATTAAAGCATGTAAAGATGAATGTTGGTTGAAAGCTATGGAAGAAGAATTAGATCAAATTGAGAAGAATAACACATAGACTTTAGTTCCCTGGCCTAAAAATAAGAATTTTATTGGAACTAAATGGGTTTTTAGGAATAAATTGAATGAGAATGTACAAGTTGTAAGGAATAAAGCTAGGTTGGTTTGTAAAGGATTTTCTCAGAAGGAAGGAATTGATTATGGAGAGACTTTTGCACCTGTAGCTCTTTAAATGATCTCACATCATCTTTAGACTGACTTGTAGATCAAGAAAAGAAGCCAGAAAAGATAGCTTTTGTTATCCCCAATCTTCTACAAACACCAAATAAAAAGGCAAAAATAAGTGATAGGTTAATGACGATGAGAACAAGCTGTAGTATCCAACCCTGGTATTTGGATATTGACAATGATGATGACCCAAAGAAAAAAATTGAAGGATGGGTCAATACATTTCTTATCATAGGCACACTCTATGGTACTGACCAAGAAAGCACTTGTAAGTTTGTTGTAAATTATCTCTGGGGAATTGCTAGAGATTGGTGGAACAACATTAGTCCTATGGAAAAGGATGTCAAATTCTATCAGAACTTTACTACTCAAGTTGTGATTGACCCACTGATAGCACAAACTGTGCACCAACAAGTACAACAAATCCCTATTGATTGTCTGATGAATGAATTAGTTAATGAATTTTGTCTGGAGCTTCTCAATAAAAAAGAAAGTATTATCAAGCAAATCCTTGAAATGAAATGTTGTCATTTAAAAGATTTTACTGAATATTCAAAGAATTTTAGGAAACTTCTATATCAATTACAAGAAGACAAACAAATTGAGATGGCTAAAACTAAATATCTTGAAGGATTACCTTATAATCTTTTTGATAAAGTCATGGCCTATCTTGACCTCAGAAATATTACTCTCCCAGAATGCCCCATCAGTGATCTTATCCAGTTTGCTAGAGACCAGATCCTTCGGTTCATTGATGATTGTAAATACCAACAAAATTTTACCAAGCATGAAGCTCAGTGTCTTTCTCCAACATTTCTTAATACATATGGTTGCAACCCCTTTACCAGGGACCAGAGAAAAGTTGCCAAATGCCATAAGAAACGGAAGCTCAATTTCTACAAATGTACCTTCCCTCATTGAAATTCTTATGCTCCTCGTAATAAATATATCAGGTGCAATACTAATCCTCGCCCCCAGAGAAAAAAAATCATCTATTATATCTGCAACGAACCTGGTCACAAAGCTCCTGATTGCTCCTGTAAAAACAAGGTCATTAAAGTTGTCTATTATGATCCTTCTGCAACAGCATGGTGGGATGTTGTTGATGAAGAAGAAGATCCTTATCTTCAAGACAACATATATGAACCCATACTAGAAGAATATGATGAAGTTGCCGATGAAGAAGATGGAACTGCTCTTGATGATCTTGTAGCCACCCTACAGGAAATAGAGCATCAATTAGAAGAAGAGGACTATGATGAGAACCCAATAGTCTTGATGAACCACACCAAAAGAGGTAGAGGAAAAGGAAAACAATTCTATAAAGTAAAGGGAAGAGGACAACAATACACTAAATTATTTAACAGTCACTATGCACCTCCAGAGATGTCTTACCGGCCACCATTTCAAATAGAACCACAGTTTGACAATTTCGAGGAAGAGTTTTGGGATTTCAATCTTTATGAGACACCCTCTCCATAGGTATGTACTACATAGACATTTTCACAACCACTTGTATTTAATCCTGTCAATATTGAACAAAAGGGAAGAAAATTTTGTAAATCTTCATTTGAAAAGTCTGATCCCATTATGCAAGCTATATCCCATTTTTCCATAGCTCACCCATATCCTGAAACTGTACCATATTATGATAAGTCTTATGCATCTGTAATTATTAGGGAAGAAGAACCTGATATCCCTGGTTCTTTTTATTCTAGCCTAAACCATGATTATTTTGTCTCAAAAATTCATGAAGAATACACTGATGATGAAAGTAGCTATGAGCTTCCCGAATCTTCTACTCTCAAGGATCTTGCTAATGTTCGAATGGTAATGTCTATCTTACCTGAACCACAACTACAATTAGACCCTCAATATTTAGTACATCTTCTCATAGACAAATTTTCACAGTATATTAGTGTTATTATCAATGGCAAATCATATGATGCCCAAATTGACACTGGTGCCTCCTTATCCTTCTGCAAAGAACAAGTCCTCCAAAATTTGGAACAACTTATGCAGAAAACTACCTATACTACTTGTGATGTCCAAGGCAATGAATTCTGATGTGATAAATACTGTCACCAACAAGTAGTAGAATTGGAAGGAAAAAGGTTTAAATGTGATTTCTTTGCCATGCAACAAATGCCTATAGATGTGCTCCTGGGTGGTAATTTTATTGACAAATATACTCCATATGGTTGTAAAAAAAAGAATATTATGTTTACCCTGAATGGTGAAAATATAAGTACTCCAAGGCTTATCTATGCTTCAGAAATATATCCGGCCATCAGCAGAATCCAGACAATTGAGCCACTCTTAGAACTAAAAGTTGCAATCATAAGAGATGTATGCTTAGATGATCCTCAAATGTTTTGGGACAAAGAGATGCCAGAAATGGAGATCAAACTTTAGCTTGATGCAAAGGTCAAAAGTGGCAAGAAGATCCCTATTCGTGCTCATGACTATCCTGACATGCAAGAAGCAATTGATGAACTTATCAAAGGGAATTATATTGTTCATTCTCAATCTAATTTAAATTGTTACGCATTTATGGTATGTAAATAGTCCAAAAAAAGAAGAAAAAAGAAAATAATGGTTATCAATTATAGACCATTAAATGCAATTACAATTCCTTTCCCTTATCCAATACTAGATAAATCATATCTATTAGAGAAGGTTGCTAATTCTAAGATTTTCTCCCAATTTGATTGTAAATCAAGATTTTATCAGATCAGGGTAAAGGAAAGGGACCAGTACAAAACTGCCTTCAATTGTCCCTTTGGACACTTTGAATGGATAGTAATGTTATTTGGGCTCATGAATGATCCTTCATACTTCCAGGAAAGGATGGATGAGATCGTCCATGGATGTGAAGATTTTTTTATGTGTTTAAAATGATGACATTTTAATTTTTAGCAAAAACATTGATGAGCATAAGACTCATCTAGAAACATTTTATAGGTTAGCTTTAAATTCTGGGATTGTTATGTTCCTCTCCAAGATTCAATGGTCCTCAAACTCTTGCAAGTTTTTAAGAATGATTGTTAATTCAGGAAGACTTGAGGTTCAGCCTCATATTGAGAATAAGATCCTTGAATTCCAACCTCCCTTAAATAAAAAGATGTTGCAAGGATTCTTAGGATTATTAAATTATGTAAATAATTTCTATCCTACTGCAGGATTTGATAGAGACCCTCTATAGAAACTCCTTGATGAATACTAAGAGGGGGGGTGAATTAGTATGCCAAAAATGACTGTAAACAAACTTTTAAATAGTTTAGCAGATAACCGGTACAACAGATTCACTAATAAATCAGTTAAGATAAATGCAAACCAAATAGAAAATAAAGCATTCACCCACAAGAGCACAATCACCATAACACAAGATATTTGACGTGGAAACCCAAATGGGAAAAACCACGCTGAGCAGAAACTCACAAGTAACTATCTATAGAATAGAAACCATACCAGTTAAGGTCATACAATGTTCTTCACCAGAATAGATCCTGTTAAGAATCTAGATCTCTTTTAGGAGATAAGTCCTGCTAAAGACTACCTTATTAAAGGATTTCGGATCCATAGTTGTGAACCACCTTGTTAGAGGATTTACAAAGGCTTTGCTGAGCCTAGCCGGTTAAGGGTTTCAGACTTGTCGAAGATATTAGTAATCAACAAGTGAATGGTCTAGATAATAGCACAGTATGATTAGTTAGATCCTTGACAGCTCATTGTTAATGCATTTCAGCATTACTTCAGTCTTCAATATCTTTACACTCTATCTCTTCACACAGACCTAATCTTCTCTTCGATGATCACACATAACCTTTTTCTATTCTATCTCTCATACATACAAACCCTAGACATGATGTCCTTATAAAGGAATCTGATTTCATGTCGGTCCAATAGATTTAGACTACAAGTTCCTAGGTTCAGTGTATCTAGACACATTTGGTAACATAACACAAAAACACCGCCAAAGTGTCGATGGATGATAACTCATCACACATTACAGTAGTTCCAGTTGGTAACTCATCACAAAGTAATATCAATCAATACAATATACCGATTACCGGTTGTGAAAAATGAAGACTGGAAGATCATAGTGTTCCGACCAAAAAGGTAATTACCGCTTGGGTCCTTTGTACTGCTTGAGATCCTCAAACTGCTTGGGATCCTCGTACTGCTTGGGGTCTTCATACCACTTGCGGTCTTCATACAATCTGTGACCAGTAAACCATCTTCTGCAAAATACCTATAGTCTAAAGACTATACATTCAATAATACATAATATCGATTGGAGCAATTATTGGTTGAGCATAACTCATACATCAAGAAAGTGCATGTCCATCAATGACAATCAAAACATCATCAAAATGCCAACAATCTCCCCATTTGGCATTGATGGCAACACTTAGGAAAATTTTGACATCTAAGTGTTTTTACAACAAAAATGCCATAATCAAAATTACTCCCCCTAAGCATATACACTACCCCTTTTGCAAAGATTACAATGTACACTACTCCCCAAAATGGTAACATGAAAGTACATGAAATGGTAACATTCACAAAAATTTTAATGTACACTACTCCCCCTTTGCCAACAATGACAAAGTAATGCAAAACTATTCTTTTTAGAAAATAACACAGAGTATATGTTCATGACAATAAGGAATAAAATTTCTCAAAAACAAATTTAAAATTCTGCACAAAAAATTTCATGTCCAATGTCCATGACTCAAGTAATGAGGTAGAAACCTCACTTTCAGTCTTCATCTAGAAAGCTAGTTCTTTCATTGCATCGATGGTACTCAGCTCTTGAGTTACCTTGATGGCTTCCAAGTTGAGAAAACATCTTTGAAGTACCTGCAATTTTGGCAATAGGAGTAGTTGAAGCTCTTGCAAATCTTTAGTCTGGTTGCTGATCTCTAAGTCCATCTTGGCAGTCTGACGCTGAAAATGATGAACAGTTTGCCCATAGGTAGTGAATAAGTCATAGGGCATCTTGAAGTTGTTGATGTATGCATGTAACTCCGATTGGAGTTGAGCTTTCTGTTTGAGCACATCTTCACAAAATAGATGGGGTTGGCAGATTTTACTCAAAAGTAATTTACCGTCATCCATAGCAACACTAATATCTTTCTGCTGCTTCAGTAGTTGCATCCTGAATTCATTCATTTGCTTGACTAAGGCAGTATTGAGTGCCTTTTCATGGTTCTTTCTTACATTTGCTTCAACAACATCTTCCAATCATTGTACCTGGTCCTCTACTATGGTACAAAGAAGTCTGAACTTGGATAGAGAGGAGTCAGTACTGGGGAGGTTAGTACCGGGAATTAGATTGGTAAGGGTGTCAACTGTAGTTTTTTATGAAATCCTGTTCTTTCTTCCTCCACAATTCTTCCAGTCTCTCATGTGCAAGTTTGATGCCTTGAAGTAGCTCAGACTCATCTTGAGATTGAGTCATATATGCAAGAGTTAGATCAATAGGATTGGTGGAATCAACCTATTGGGTTTGATCACCGGTTGCCTTAGGAGTCTGCCCTCCTTCTTTGGTTTGGATCTTTGCTTGTTTTCTCTTCTCTGCTTCCTTCTCCTCTTCCACTCTTTTATTTTCTTCCTCCTTCTTCTTCTTTTTCTCTTTCTTTTTCTCCTCTTCTTGTTTCTTCTCCATTTCTTCCTTCTTCTTGTCCTCTTCCTGCTTTTTCTTTTCTTCTTCCTTCCTCTTCTCTTCTTCTTTTCTCTTATCTTCTTCTCTCTTCATCTCTTCCTCTTTCTTCTTTTCTTCCTCTTTCTTCTTCTCTACCTCTTTTCTCTTATCTTCCTCTTTCTTTTTCTCTTTCTCTTTTCTTTTGTCTTCCTCTTTCTTTTTCTTTGACTCTTTCCTCTTGATTTCTTCTTGCCTTGCTTTTTCCTCTTGCTCTTTCTCCGCTTTCTCTTTGTCCCGTTTCTCTTTCTTAGCTTGTTCTTTGTTAGGAGTGACATCCTCAATATCTAATGCATCAACATCAATAGGATCAATTTGTTTTGTCACTCTTTCTCCTTGACTATCAAATACCTCATCCAGTTTGCCTGATGATAGGTCAGGTTCTTGTTCAATCTTCTTAGTGGCTTCAACTACTCGGTGTATTTTGAGAGCAACTTTAACATGTATATGTGTGTCCTTTTCCACTTGAGAAGCTTTACCTTCTAGTAACCTGAGTCTTCTCCTTCTCATGAAGAAGATGCCTTTGTTCTTATCCACTATTTCAAATAATTCAGAATTTGAAGCATCAGGAAAGTATTGTGCAAAAATTTTCTCCCCGATCTCCCATTTTCTTTCAATGGCAATGCACAATTTATTGTCTAAAGAATTATACAAAGAACCTGGTGAAACTGATCTAATCTCAGATGGTGACCGATCATTAATACATAAGTATTTAATGACTTCCTGTTCTACCTCTTCTTTCTCATTATCATTAAAATCATCAAAATGTTCTTTTAAATCATCAAGCAATTTCCTCCTAATGTTCTTAATTGTCCTCTGACAATGTGTCATTGGTTTATAAGAAGAAATGTCTATATTTACCAGTGCAGAAGTTGCTGGGGCATTACTGGTAGACTTCAGCTTTTTGCTTGATTGCCTTGTCTTCTTTGTTTGAATCTTTGGTTCAGTGTCTTCTTCCCCTGGTGAGTGATTCTTGGATTTCTGCTTCCTCTTGAATACTTTAGCTAGAATGATCTTAGGTTTCTTTTTGGCTGGTGACCGCTTGGTGTCATGCCCAAAATTTAGGGCAAAAACGGAACAAATTTTTTTAAAAAAAAGATACTAATTTAATTAACAAGCACACTCTTGCGACAAGCGTTAACGAAAATTTCATTAATAAATTCGAGCTCATTCTGAAATGAACGAAGCATCGACAATCTGTTATAATTTAATTGCGGAAAAAACCTACTGGTTTAAATTCTATCTCCAAAAGATATTTAATTAATAGTTTTATTAAATTAATCATACTAAAAATATTAGGAGAGATATTTTAAAATTTATTTCCCACTATGACTATATAGTCTTAGCAATTTTGATTAATTTCTTCTTTATAATTTTCTTCCATATCTATATTGTGTACATATACATATCGATCATGCATAAATTTGTATATCAATAATTTAATTTCTTAAATCAATTAAACTCAAAAAAAAACATACATATATATTCATATATATATTCCCAAATATATATATATGGAAACATATATATTATTATATATATATTCTACATATATTCCAATATTTTAATCCTAACATCCTAAATCCATTTCAACTTTCTAAATATTATCACTTAATTTCCTCAACCCTAATTAGGGTTCTAAATTCTTATTTAACCATTACCTAAACCCCAAATGCATATTATTTTTTTTATATTTTAAAAAACTAAACTTCCCTAGCCCCTTTCGGGCTAGGGTTTAACCCATTTTCTTTTTTTTTAAACAGATGAAGACTCATGCTGGGCCAAAGACCCTATGGGCGGCCATGTCCATAATTTCTTGCAGGTCACGGGGGTTTAGAAACATGCTGGGCCGCGCGCGCGCCACTGTGTGAGCGCACAGTGGGCGCCGCGGCACCACTGTGTGGCCACACAGTGGCGGCCGTGGCCGTCCACTGTGTGCCCACACAGTGGGAGCCGCAAGCGGCTCCACTGTGTGTGCACACAGTGGGCGCCGCGCGGTCGTCCACTGTGCGTACACACAGTGGAGCCCGCGGGGTTCCCATCCTATTTTTTTTAAAAATTTTTAAAAAAATTAAAATACAAAATGATATATATATGTATATATATATATATAAATAACTTAAATAAGCATAGTAAAAATAAAAATGAAATTTATTTCAATATAAATTTATATAAGGTTTTTTTTTGAAGAGAATTTTACATACAAAATTCTAAACTAATATAATAAAGAAAAGATAACATTAAGTTTAATCAAAAATAGAAATATATATATATATATATATATATATATATATATATATATATATATATATATATTTATATATATATATATATAAATTCATCTATAAAACTAGCTTTTAAATCAATGTTAACAAAAATACAATTCAAGTATTTTATAAAAATACATTATACTTTTTCTGGAAATAAAGAAATCCATTTATATATATTTTTTTTAAAAATAGAATATTCATTTAAAAACAACTTTTTTTTTATAAAAAAAATACATAGAAATCTTTCAACAACAATAATCTTTTATTTGCCACAAGTGAAATATAATTAAAGTCTAAATGAAAAACAAATCTTTTATTTCTTTCCATAATACAAGAAGCTTTTTTTGCATGCAACACAATTTTAACCCTTTTTTTTTATAAACCAAAAGTAGAAATAACAAGCTTTTCTTTCTTTAAAACATCTCTAAAATATTCTACCAAATTTACAGAGTGATTTCTCTGAACAGTCACAACATTAAGACTTCAAGACTACTATTACAAATTTCAACTTGCTTCTCCTTTCTTTTGAATGAGGCATTTAATCACAACAACTTTAAAACAACATCTGCAACTCAATACAAATATCTTCAAATTCAATCTTCTGAATATCTTTCAGGAATTTTTATTCTCTTTCCTCTGGATTTCCTGCATAATAGAAAACACAAAACTGACCACGGAGTGCTCACCTCCCAACCTAGGCTAACTGGTAGCCACCCCCGAGCTCGGAGAACCAATTCCTAGACGGGTACAAACAGGCAAACACAAAGAAACACAAAACATACAAATATTCCAGACATATTCCCAACCTGGCTTTCACAGCACCACACTCTGGTGGTGAACATTTTCAAAGGGTGGTAGTGGACCAAATACCCTGAGGAGAATCTGCAAGAATGTAATAACAAGAAGCCACCTCATGGCACAAATAACATATCAAATTCTCAACCCCATAAATTCCTTATGCCCCCCAAAGGCATTCTAGCCTTATAACCCTCCTTATGACCCCCATTGCACAAACAGGCCATGCAGCAAGGGTCACACAAAGATCCCTTGTGATCGCTCTCTAAAGAGAGTCTCTCACTCGAGGGCTGTCACTGCTACCACCCTCAAGATCCTCTTCTCTCCCAAGAGAAAGAGAGATCTTGAGAAAACTCCCAAAACACTTTCATTCATAAAACAAAACCAGAAGATTTTCAAACATTCATTTTCAAGGATACAGATTTTCTTATTCAACAACTTTCAGAAATAAACAAAAACAAGTCATTCAAAGTAAAAATGAAACCAACCTTAATCTGCCCAAAGGTTATAATGATATCTGAAGAAGAGCTGCCCAATCCACAATTCTTTATTTTCCTTAATCAATTTCTTTATTCCATAACATTTTTTTTTTCTCCCAAATATTCTTCTGTCTCCAAAGATGGAGAGTGGGTGATTAACCAGCTATTCCCAAAAATCTTCCTTAAGAAGCTCACTCTCTGAGTTCTCACAGGATTCTAAAAAAAATCAACAAAAAGAAGGAAGAAAGCAAAAATGCAAAAAGACTTTCCTTCCAAGAGGGAAAATCTGGATTTGATTTCACTTCAATTTTCAATTTTCGCTCAACTCAAAAAAGCCAATTTTTAAAGCGTTAAAAAGATCATAATAAAGTAGAAACTTGCCTAAAATTACCCCTAACCCCTAGGTATACCTTATGGGCTTCAGGAAACCCTAATAAACTACCCCTAGGTGTTCATTTAACCCATTTTAAACCCCTCTGAAGTTTATTTTCGGGTCAAACATAAGTTGACCACTCCAAATATTATATTCTCAAAATATCTTTTTGACAACACATTATTTTATTTAAAATTAATAATAATTAACACTTTCCCATCAAGAGACAAGATAAAATATTAAAATTTAAATCCACACATGTGTCAAGTGACACTAATAAAATACTTTTACAAAAATAACATGAAATTGTCTCTTGAGGTTTTTACACAATAAATTTAAATAACACATAACACACACGCAGCATATACTGATACGAATAAAATACAACACAACGGGGTGTTGTCTCTCCAAATAGACAAACCCTGGCTTTACGAACATACATAAGTCTAGGTTTGATTCTCCGTAATTTTCCATGGTCACATGGTGAATTTCCTGCGCATCTCAATTTACACATTAGTACTCCCAAATATTCATATAAAATATAATTCAATTATACAACAATGCACATCATTACTTGCATACAATTTTCATCTGCACAGATTGAATACATCTTTTGTCAAGCAAATTCACATAAACAATTTTCATCCCAATTCACATAAACTAAACATACATCATAGTTAAAGTAAAGTCCTGCAAATTCATTAACGACATCTATCATTGCAATATCATTCTATCTAATAATCATGTAGTGTTCTATCTCATAAAGCATGTAAGTAAAACATCAATTCATAGCAATGTTATCCAATATCCTGAAATCATATAATTTCTAAGTCTCGAAATGCATCAAAACAAGTATCCATAGTAGTCTAAAATATAAAATCCACTGAATGTCAAACTAAGTCGAGGTGAGGCCTCACATCCTCCCCCTCTAGGCATGAACTTCCTCCTAGAGTTCATCAAAGAGGTGAGGGTACTCTGATCTCATACGTGCTGCGTCCTCCCATGAAGCCGTAACCTCATCATAACAATCCCACTGGACCCTAACCTGGTCCAGCTCTCGACCTCGAAGGGCCAATGTCCGGCGTGCCAAAATGCGAATGGGCTCCAAAGCTAGCTGCCTGTCCGACTCCACCTGCAAGGCATCCCAATCTAAAATGTGAGACTCATCATAGATATATTTTCTCAAAACTGAAACATGAAACACATCGTGGATGCGTGACAGGCTAGGTGGCAAGGCTAAACGGTAGGCAACTGGGCCTATCCTCTCCAGAATCTCAAAAGGTCCTACAAAGCGAGGTGCGAGCTTAGAACCCTTTCCATAACGGATCGGACTCTTATGCGGTCGCACTCTCAAGAAAACTCTGTCTCCAACCAAATAACTACGATCAATCCTCTTTGCATCGGCATACTTCTTCTGTCTATCCTGAGCCTCTCTGAGACGCTGTCTAATCAAATCCACCTACTGCTCCATATCTCGAACTAACTCAGGACCAATAGCAACTCTATCCTCTATGCGATCCCAACTCAAGGGCGTCCTGCAAGGCCTACCGTATAATGCCTGGTAGGGTGGCATCCCCAAAGAAGTGTGATGCCCATTGTTATAGGCAAACTCCACTAAGGGAAGATACTCCTCCCACCGGGTCTGATGATCCATGACGTACATATGAAGCATATCCTCTAACACCTGATTGACTCTCTCTGTCTGACCATCTGTCTCCGGGTGATAAGCTGTACTGAAATTGAGCTTTGTGCCCATAGCTGCCTGTAATGACTTCCAAAAGGTAGAAGTGAAAAGAGAATCCCTGTCAGAAATAATCTTGTGGGGTACGCCATGAAGTCTAACAATGTCTCGCAAGAACACCTGTGCTACTGCAGGAGCTGTGAATGTAGTATGGACTGGTGAAAAGTGAGCTACTTTGGTCAGCTTGTCAACTGTCACCAAGATAGCATCATGGCGATGAGAAGACATAGGGAGACCAATGATGAAATCCATGGATATAGTATCCCACTTCCACTCTGGTATAGCATGAGACTGAAGCAACCCACCTGGATGGCGGTGCTCCGCCTTTACCCTCTGACACTCGAGACACCGAGCTACTATCTCAGCAATGAGCTGCCGTATTCCCGGCCAATGATACAACTGCCTCAAGTCTGCATGCAACTTCTTAACCCTGGGATGCGCAGCATAAGGAGCTCTATGAGCTTCCGAGACAATGAACTCTCGCAACCCTCCGGAGGAAGGTACATAAATGCGCCCTCTGTGGCGTAACAGTCCATCGGACTCCAAAGAATAATCCACATATTTCCCTTCTAGTGTGACCTGAGAACGTAACACCTGACAAACCTCTGCGTACCATCCATCCTCTGACAAGTGCCGAAGTATACGGTCCCTCAAGTCTGTGCCCATGGATATGGTGTAAACCTCATGACGTCTCCTACTCAAGGCATCTACAACTACATTTTCCTTTCCCTTGATGTAGTGAACGTCAAAATCATATTCGCACAAAAATTCCATCCATCTCCTCTGACGTGCATTAAGGTTTGGCTGAGTGAAGATGTACTGAAGACTCTGATGATCTGAATGCAACTCAAAGTGATGTCCTAAAAGGAAGTGTCTCCACCTCACAAGTGCATGCACTACTGCTGCGAGCTCAAGGTTGTGAGTGGGATAATTAAGTTCATGAGTCTTAAGTTTCCTAGATTCGAAAGCTATGGCCCTACCACCTTGCATAAGAACTGCCCCTAAACCCTCTAAGGAAGCATCGGTACAAACCATGAAATCAGCTGAAGGATCTGGTACAACAAGGATAGGAGCGCTAGTAAGTGCCTTCTTGAGTTCCTGAAAGGCCTTCTCGCACTTCTCTGTCCACTCGAATTTCTTCCCTTTACGCTGAAGAGAGGTAATAGGGTGTGCGACTCTGGAGAAACCTTCGACAAAACGTCGGTAATATCCTGCTAAACCCATAAAACTCCTGACCTCTGTCACACTGGTAGGCGCTGGCCAATCCATAATAGCCCTAATCTTTGATGGGTCAACCGAGATCCCATCACCAGAAATAACGTGTCCAAGGTACTTGACCTCAGATCGAAAGAAAGCACACTTCGATAGGCTGCCAAAACAACTGGTTATCTCGCAAACACTGCAATACCTGTTTCAGGTGCTCCTCATGCTCCTTCTCATTCCGAGAATATATCAATATATCATCGAGGAACACAATAACAAAACGGTCCAGAAAGGTACGGAACACCCCATTCATGAGACTCATAAAAACTGCTGGGGCATTCGTAAGTCCAAAGGGAACTACGGTAAACTCATAGTGACCATATCTAGTGCGAAATGCGGTCTTGTGGATATCACTTTCCACTATTCTCAACTGATGGTATCCTGACTTCAGATCTATTTTGGAAAAGACTTTGGCACCCTGAAGCTGGTCAAATAAATCATCAATTCTAGGCAAAGGATATCGGTTCTTGATGGTTACTTTATTTAGCTACCGATAATCCATACACAATCGGAGAGATCCATCCTTCTTCTTAACGAAGATAACTGGTGCACCCCACGGGGATACGCTAGGACGGATATGACCCTTCTCAAGAAGTTCCTCAAGCTGAATTTTAAGTTCATTAAGCTCATTTGTGGTCATTCTATAAGGTGCTCTGGAAACTGGCTCGGCTCCTGGTACTAGGTCTATATGAAAATCAATCTCTCTGCGGGGAGGCATTCCCGGTAACTCTGAAGGAAATACGTCTGAATATCCCTGAAGGATAGGATGGTCATCGAGCGATGTTTCTTTTTCCTCCTCTTCTCCTCTGTCACTGATAGTGATAGCAAAAAGCTGACATCCCTTCCGCATGCTCCGCTTGAGCTGCATTGCGGAGATCATACGAAGAGACACGGGCCTCTGAATCCCGGTGATAACCATGGGCGAACCATGATCATCCTCACACTCGATCTTTTTCAGACGGCAATCCATCTTGGCTCTGTGGGCATAAAGCCAATCCATGCCAAGTACAATTCCATAAGATCCAAGTGGAGTCACTCTAAGGTCTACTACCGTGGTGGTCTTGCCAATCTGCAATTGACATGCCCTAACCTCGGATTCCACTGACACTCTAGCCCCTGAAGCTAATTCCACTTCCCAACTGACACCCTGCCTAGTTGCCACTAGCCCGCAACGCTCCACAACCAATGAAGATATAAAGGAGTCAGTAGCTCCTAAATCAAACAAAATAGATACATTGTTACCTCTGATTATACCTGAAGATTCGATAACCGTGGCCTGATGATCGGCCTGGAGGTTGTCAACCGCTGCGAATACTCTATGGGACCTGCCCATATCACCGACTGTCGGCTCTGAAGCGGCCATCCGCTGACTCCCTGCTACCTGTCCCTGAGGGCAATCCCTCGCCAAGTGCCCCATGGCTCCACAAGTAAAGCAAGCACCCCGTGCCTGGAACTGGGCACCCTGAGGCCTAGAAAATCCCTGACCTCCTGTCCTACTGGATCCGCTGTACCCATCCCTGGAGGACTGCTGAGTCCCCGCCGGCTGTGTGTACTGCCCCTGTGCTTTCTGATCACGTTTCTGTCCCTGAGTCTGCCACTGCTTGGGCTTGGAGCCCTGCGGATACTGTGGAGGCTTCTGCCTCTGGTTCTGTGGTGTCTGTTGTGGAGGAGGGGGTTTGGAGAACCCCTGAGAATTTCGGTTGTTCCCCTTCCGATGTGGTTTCTGGAATCCATAAGTCTGAGGTGCGGGATTTCGGTTCTGATACCGATCCCTATTGTCCTGTGGTCTAACCTGAATTTCCTCGGCAATCAGTGCCTTCTCTACAGCAACCCGAAGGCTCTCTGGAGCGGACATCCTAACAGGCCCGACTATAACGGCATTCAATCCCCTGATGAAGCAGTTTACAAGAAGTTTCTCATCCTTAAGATAATCTACATATGGCAACAACTCAAAGAACTTACTCTCATACTGGGTTACTGACAAGCTTTTTTGTTGGAGATCATGAAATTCGTCTATACGACGCTGCCTGAAGTGCTCTGATAGGTACCTCTCACGGAACCTCTCGGTGAATATCTCCCAAGTGAGTGTATCAGGTACAAGTCCGCATTTGTACTCTTCCTGTCTCCACCAAGTGGAGGCTGTTCCTCTCAGAAGATGAACTGCAACACGTACTTTCAGGTTGCTCTCATAAGAACGCAACGCAAAGCACCTCTCAAGACTCAGAAGCCATGCCTCGGCCTCTACTCCATCTGTAGAGCCTCCGAAGGATGGCGGTTGGAGGCGCATGACCTCCCTGATGAGATCCCCTGGATCCCGACGACCTCTCTCAAAATAAACTGGTTCCACCACAGGAGGTGGTCCTGGCATATGCACTGACTCTGGCTCATTACCACCCTGGCTCTCTACAGGAATCGGAGCCGGGCTCCTGCTCCGTTCTCTATCAACAGATCTATGACTCCCAGAGTCATGACTCCTAACCGGAGGGTTCTCTGCAGGAATCCTTTCCTGAACAATACCAATAAGATTCTGAATGGCTGCTAGAAGGTTACGGTTAGGTTCATTTGGCTGTTCGGGAGGTGCTCCTGGGTTCTCCTCTGGAACCGATGCCTCCCTCTCTTCCTCATCGCGAGCTTGGCGCTCACGTCTAGGACCCCGTCTACGCTTGTGAGCTTGTCGCGTCAACGGAGGCATCCTAAGAGGAAAATAATACAAAACAATTAATTTATTTCTTTTAGAATTAAATTTATTTAAATTCAAAATTCCATTAACAAAATAATTTAAAATATTCTAAGGCGAAACGTAAGTGAGTAAGGCTCCTAGTGTGGAAACCTTGCTCTGATACCAAAATGTCATGCCCAAAATTTAGGGCAAAAACGGAACAAATTTTTTTAAAAAAAAGATACTAATTTAATTAACAAGCACACTCTTGCGACAAGCGTTAACGAAAATTTCATTAATAAATTCGAGCTCATTCTGAAACGAACGAAGCATCGACAATCTATTATAATTTAATTGCGGAAAAAACCTACTGGTTTAAATTCTATCTCCAAAAGATATTTAATTAATAGTTTTATTAAATTAATCATACTAAAAATATTAGGAGAGATATTTTAAAATTTATTTCCCACTATGACTATATAGTCTTAGCAATTTTAATTAATTTCTTCTTTATAATTTTCTTCCATATCTATATTGTGTACATATACATATCGATCATGCATAAATTTGTATATCAATAATTTAATTTCTTAAATCAATTAAACTCAAAAAAAAACATACATATATATTCATATATATATTCCCAAATATATATATATGGAAACATATATATTATTATATATATATTCTACATATATTCCAATATTTTAATCCTAACATCCTAAATCCATTTCAACTTTCTAAATATTATCACTTAATTTCCTCAACCCTAATTAGGGTTCTAAATTCTTATTTAACCATTACCTAAACCCCAAATGCATATTATTTTTTTTATATTTTAAAAAACTAAACTTCCCTAGCCCCTTTCGGGCTAGGGTTTAACCCATTTTCTTTTTTTTTAAACAGATGAAGACTCATGCTGGGCCGAAGACCCTATGGGCGGCCATGTCCATAATTTCTTGCAGGTCGCGGGGGTTTAGAAACATGCTGGGCCGCGCGCGCGCCACTGTGTGAGCGCACAGTGGGCGCCGCGGCACCACTGTGTGCCCACACAGTGGCGGCCGTGGCTGTCCACTGTGTGCCCACACAGTGGGAGCCGCAAGCGGCTCCACTGTGTGTGCACACAGTGGGCACCGCGCGGTCGTCCACTGTGCGTACACACAGTGGAGCCCGCGGGGTTCCCATCCTATTTTTTTTTTAAATTTTTTTAAAAATTAAAATACAAAATGATATTTATATGTATATATATATATATATATATATATATATATATATATATATATATATATATATATATATATATATATATATATATAACTTAAATAAGCATAGTAAAAATAAAAATGAAATTTATTTCAATATAAATTTATATAAGGTTTTTTTTTGAAGAGAATTTTACATACAAAATTCTAAACTAATATAATAAAGAAAAGATAACATTAAGTTTAATCAAAAATAGAAATATATATATATATATATATATATATATATATATATATATATATATATAGATATAAAACTAGCTTTTAAATCAATGTTAACAAAAATACAATTCAAGTATTTTATAAAAATACATTATACTTTTTCTGGAAATAAAGAAATCCATTTATATATATATTTTTTTAAAATAGAATATTCATTTAAAAACAACTTTTTTTTTATAAAAAAAATACATAGAAATCTTTCAACAACAATAATCTTTTATTTGCCACAAGTGAAATATAATTAAAGTCTAAATGAAAAACAAATCTTTTATTTCTTTCCATAATACAAGAAGCTTTTTTTGCATGCAACACAATTTTAACCCTTTTTTTTTATAAACCAAAAGTAGAAATAACAAGCTTTTCTTTCTTTAAAACATCTCTAAAATATTCTACCAAATTTACAGAGTGATTTCTCTGAACAGTCACAACATTAAGACTTCAAGACTACTATTACAAATTTCAACTTGCTTCTCCTTTCTTTTGAATGAGGCATTTAATCACAACAACTTTAAAACAACATCTGCAACTGAATACAAATATCTTCAAATTCAATCTTCTGAATATCTTTCAGGAATTTTTATTCTCTTTCCTCTGGATTTCCTGCATAATAGAAAACACAAAACTGACCACGGAGTGCTCACCTCCCAGCCTAGGCTAACTGGTAGCCACCCCCGAGCTCGGAGAACCAATTCCTAGACGGGTACAAACAGGTAAACACAAAGAAACACAAAACATACAAATATTCCAGACATATTCCCAACCTGGCTTTCACAGCACCACACTCTGGTGGTGAACATTTTCAAAGGGTGGTAGTGGACCAAATACCCTGAGGAGAATCTGCAAGAATGTAATAACAAGAAGCCACCTCATGGCACAAATAACATATCAAATTCTCAACCCCATAAATTCCTTATGCCCCCCAAAGGCATTCTAGCCTTATAACCCTCCTTATGACCCCCATTGCACAAACAGGCCATGCAGCAAGGGTCACACAAAGATCCCTTGTGATCGCTCTCTAAAGAGAGTCTTTCACTCGAGGGCTGTCACTGCTACCACCCTCAAGATCCTCTTCTCTCCCAAGAGAAAGAGAGATCTTGAGAAAACTCCCAAAACACTTTCATTCATAAAACAAAACCAGAAGATTTTCAAACATTCATTTTCAAGGATACAGATTTTCTTATTCAACAACTTTCAGAAATAAACAAAAACAAGTCATTCAAAGTAAAAATGAAACCAACCTTAATCAGCTCAAAGGTTATAATGATATCTGAAGAAGAGCTGCCCAATCCACAATTCTTTATTTTCCTTAATCAATTTCTTTATTCCATAACATTTTTTTTTTCTCCCAAATATTCTTCTATCTCCAAAGATGGAGAGTGGGTGATTAACCAGCTATTCCCAAAAATCTTCCTTAAGAAGCTCACTCTCTGAGTCCTCACAGGATTCTAAAAAAAATCAACAAAAAGAAGGAAGAAAGCAAAAATGCAAAAAAACTTTCCTTCCAAGAGGGAAAATCTGGATTTGATTTCACTTCAATTTTCAATTTTCGCTCAACTCAAAAAAGCCAATTTTTAAAGCGTTAAAAAGATCATAATAAAGTAGAAACTTGCCTAAAATTACCCCTAACCCCTAGGTATACCTTATGGGCTTCAGGAAACCCTAATAAACTACCCCTAGGTGTTCATTTAACCCATTTTAAACCCCTCTGAAGTTTATTTTCGGGTCAAACATAAGTTGACCACTCCAAATATTATATTCTCAAAATATCTTTTTGACAACACATTATTTTATTTAAAATTAATAATAATTAACACTTTCCCATCAAGAGACAAGATAAAATATTAAAATTTAAATCCACACATGTGTCAAGTGACACTAATAAAATACTTTTACAAAAATAACATGAAATTGTCTCTTGAGGTTTTTACACAATAAATTTAAATAACACATAACACACACGCAGCATATACTGATACGAATAAAATACAACACAACGGGGTGTTGTCTCTCCAAATAGACAAACCCTGGCTTTACGAACATACATAAGTCTAGGTTTGATTCTCTGTAATTTTCCATGGTCACATGGTGAATTTCCTGCGCATCTCAATTTACACATTAGTACTCCCAAATATTCATATAAAATATAATTCAATTATACAACAATGCACATCATTACTTGCATACAATTTTCATCTGCACAGATTGAATACATCTTTTGTCAAGCAAATTCACATAAACAATTTTCATCCCAATTCACATAAACTAAACATACATCATAGTTAAAGTAAAGTCCTGCAAATTCATTAACGACATCTATCATTGCAATATCATTCTATCTAATAATCATGTAGTGTTCTATCTCATAAAGCATGTAAGTAAAACATCAATTCATAGCAATGTTATCCAATATCCTGAAATCATATAATTTCTAAGTCTCGAAATGCATCAAAACAAGTATCCATAGTAGTCTAAAATATAAAATCCACTGAATGTCAAACTGAGTCGAGGTGAGGCCTCACAGCTTGGTCACTTTCGGACTGGCAGATATAACCGGTGCAGATACCAATGGCACTGCTTTGCCCTTTTCCTGCTTTGGTTCCTCAATCGGTGTGACCCTCTCCAAGTAGGTATTGGTTCTTTTCTTCTTTGCATCCAGTGGTGAGGCAAGTAGGGTAGAGGCATACCCGATTAATAAGTCATTCACCACTTCATACCCCATAGGGCCAACTACTTCCTTTCTCAGTTCCACCGCTTCCATTATGTAGTCATCTATCCTTATTGTGAAGTAGATGTCATCTTCATACATCTTCACAATATCACCAGATATCCTTATTCTCTAGTTCATCTTTTGTTTGAATTCATCAAAATACTTATTTAGAACCTCAGGATATGCAGTTCCTACTACTTATAGAATCTCCTTAATCTGTCTGGAAACTGGTAGGTCAGTGGACCATTGAACATCACCTACTCTAGGGAAATAACCTTGAAAATAGAAGAATAGGCTGACCAGAAGTTGGCCAAACCTAAAGCTTAGAGAATTGTCCTATTTGCTGGACTTTAGATTCAACAATAATTGCTTATGTAGACAGATACATAGGTCAAATGTAGTGTCTTCGTTGATCATCCTGTAAGCAACATTCACTACAGCAGTAGGGACAAAATTTATTCTGTTGGCATAAAATATCTGGTAACCAATCACCATGCAAGCATATTTTACCAGATCATCAAAGATGGCGTTGATGGCCATCGCCCGTTGGTCACTCATAGAACCGGTGAGCTTTGTCATTTCAGTTTTGGCGACCTTCCATAGAGAAGGTACCTCTCCAATATTCCAGAAACTGGTGACGACATAAATTTCTTCCGGTGTGATGTCATGGGTCCGCTCGAGATACATCTTGTCACCATGCACTCTGCTAAGGATGATCTGAATATGTTCTTCTGTGAACTCTTCTAGAAAATATACCGCATTGTGCAGTTTCATCTTCTCAAGGACACTATACTCAGGTTTGATCTTCTTTTCATCTCCACATAATAGACTTAGTTGGGAGTGAATCACTAGGGATCCTAGGTCTTCCAACTTACAATCTATATACCCTGAAATGTCTTCCTCAACAATAACTCCGGCAGGAATTTGAGATAGGGCATTGTATCTCATTTTCTTTTGAAGAAAAAAAGGTGTATCTTCAGGTGCACTAGAACTAGAATGCGATGCGGAAGCCATAATCAAATGATAAGAAAGAATTTTGGAAAATACCTTCATAATCTGAAATTTAGGTTTTCCAATATCGCTCACAGTACACCACTTCGGTTGCTAGTTCACTGCTTAGTGTTCTTCACTGATTGCTTGAAGATGATTGCAAGATTTCACACAAGATTTCTTCAAATGCCAAACAAATCGCTCTGGTTGCTCTGCTCTTGAAAATTCTTCTTTCAAAAATAGATAAGTGAAAATGATGATGAAAACCCCTTTTAAACAAACTCTCACCTACCATAATAAATGCGTCACCTCTAGGGCACAAACCCTAATTTTTACTTTTACCGCTTCAAATCTTCTACCAACTGACAGGTAACATATACCGGTTAAGGTCTTTACCGATATAAACTGGGGGTTTGAAATATTTCATCGATATGTTCCCCCTAAGCTTTCTTGAAGCTCAATTTTCTGGTTCAGAGACTTCCACACTAGGTGTAGAAGCGGGTTCATCCTGTGACTCTTCTTCTGATTTCTTTTTCCAAGTTTTATTCATTTCTACCTGAATAGTTTCAACATCAATCTTCCCTTCTGGGGTGATTGGTATATCATCTGATAGGTTCTTTTTCAGTCTGCAAGTTCTGGCAGTGTGTCCCGATTTGTTGCAATGATAGCATACCATTCCAGGTGTTCTCCATGGTCCGTTATTCATACTTCCATTCTTCCTTTTGCATGTTGCAGCAGTGTGACCGCTACCACGACAGATCAAACAAGTTTCTCTCTAACTAGTAGCTGCTTGATAACCACCTGACCGATGGTCATAGGTATTGTACCTGTTGGGATTTTGGCTCACAGGAAGTTCCGAAATAACTCCTTAAGTCCTTGGAGGATATCTCCCAGTGTTGTGCAAAACTGACCTGCATTCAAATTCTCTATGCCCAAACTTGTTGCATGCATAACAGTTTCCATTGAATCTATTGGATCTAGGCATATTATTTTGAAAATAAGGAAAATTGTTGTAGGCCTTGCTTCTACACACATTGGCAGTATGTCCTTCTTTGAGATAATTAAAGCAAACATGTTTAAATTTTTTCTTACCTTTATCCTTGGATGTCAGTTGCTTCTTTGATGCTTCAACTTTTGTTCCAGGGGTCTCACCTTCCTCATATCTAGAGAAACCAATTCCAGTGGTATTCTTTACTATCTTTGCCGATTCTAGCTTTTGCTCTAGCTTAGCAATACTCTAATTGAATTTGGCAAGTATCGCCTTTGACTCAGTAAGTTCCTTGGAAATAGAAGCATTGGATTTCATCAAGGTTGCATTCTCAGAAATATCTATGTTTAGTTCACCTTAAATTTCTTCTTTTTCCATTTTACTCTCCTATAAATGAGTGGTAAGGGTACTGATTTCTTGCTTCAACTTGGAGATCTCATGATCTTTGTCTTTTACCAGATCTTCAACTTTCCTTCCATTCTCAAGCTCTTGACACATTCTGATAGTCAGTCTTTCCAACTCTTTTCTTAGATTGGCTTTAGATTCATTTAGTTTTTCAACTTCTTCAACTAGGGCATCCATGTCATCTTCATTAGAAGAGCTGTTTTTAGTGAGTTCCATCAGTTTCTCAGCATACTCTCTCCTTTTGGCCAAATAGGCTTTATACTTGACTTTGAGTTCATCATAGGCTCTCTTAGTTTGAGTGAGATGATGAGTAATTTCCCTCACACTGTATTCTCCCATATCTCATTCCAAGTGGTTAGACTTATAGAAAGGCTGGCTCTAATACCAATTGATGAATACTAAGAGGGGGGGTGAATTAGTATGCCAAAAATTACTGTAAACAAACTTTTAAACAGTTTAGCAGATAATTGGTACAATAGATTCACTAATAAATCGGTTAAGATAAATGCAAACCATATAGAAAACAAATCATTTACCCACAAGAGCACAATCACCATAACATAAGATATTTGATGTGGAAAACCAAATGGGAAAAACCACGATGAGCAGAAACTCACAAGTAACTATCTGCATAATAGAAACTAGACCAGTTAAGGTCAGACTGGTTAAGGTCATACAATGTTCTTCACCAGAATAGATCTTGTTAGGAATCTAGATCTTTGTTAGGAGATAAGTCCTGTTAAAGACTACCTTGCTAAAGGATTTTAGATCCATAGTTGTGAACCACCTTGTTAGAGGATTTACAAAGGCTTTGATGAGCCTACCCAGTTAAGGGTTTCAGACTTGTCGAAGATATTAGTAATCAACAAGTGAATTATCTAGATAATAGCATAGTATGCTTAGTTAGATCCTTGACAACTCATTGTTAATGCATTTCAGCATTACTTCAGTCTTCAATATCTCCACACTCTATCTCTTCACATAGACCTAATCTTCTCTTCGATGATCGCACATAACCTTTTTCTATTCTATCTCTCATACATGCAAACCCTAGACATGATGTCCTTATAAAGGAATCTGATTTTGTGTCAGTCCAATAGATTTAGACTAAAAGTTCCTAGGTTCAGTGTATCTAGACACATTTGGTAACGCGACACAAAAACACCGCCAAAGTGTCAGTTGATGAAAACTCATCACACATTACAGTAATACCGGTTGGTAACTCATCACAGAGTAATACTGGTTAATACAATATATTGATTACCGTCTGTCAAAAATGAAGACTGAAAGATCATAGTGTTTCGACCAAAAAGGTAACTACTGCTTGGGTCCTTTGTACCTCTTGAGCTCCTTGAACCACTTGGGATCCTTGTACCACTTGGGGTCTTCATGCCACTTGCGGTCTTCATACAATCTGTGACTGGTAAACCATCTTCTGCAAAATACCTATAGTCTAAAAACTATACATTCAATAATACACAATACCGGTTGGAGAAATTACCGGTTGAGCATAACTCATACATCAAGAAAGTGTGTGTCCATCAATGACAATCAAAACATCATCAAAATTCCAACACTCCTCACCAAGAGAAAGAAACAATGGAGCAAAATTCATGATGATACAGTAAAAAAATACAAGATCAGATCCAGAATCTTCCTATATTACATGTTCCCACAACTGAGGATTTCATCCTTTATACTCATGCTTCAGATGATGCATGGGGTGGACATCTTTGTTTCCTCAAGGAGGATAAGGAAAATATTGCAGAATATACTAGTGAAGTCTTTTGAGCTGAGGTGAAAAAATGGATTTCTTCTGACAAAGAAATTTATGGGATTATCAAATGTCTGAAGAAATTTGCTCTTAAGCTAATGCATCTAAAGAAGTTTGTCATAAGAACATATTGCATTAGGTTCTTAACATTCAAAGAAAAGGACCATGGTAGAAAGGATGGTCAAGGAAAATATGTTTGCTAGCAGGAATATTTGAACTAGTTTAGTTATGAAGTCCAACATATTCCAGGAAAACAAAATGTTGTTGCTGATTTTCTGAGTAGACAACCCCCTAGAGTATTTATGCAAAATCTAGTTAATCCACCTCCATATCTTGGATTTAATCTCTCTAAAGCATTCAACATCTATTTTATAACATTTCACCATATTGCCCAAAGAATATGTCTTCTCAAGGGAGTAAATCACAAATTCCAGGATAGTGCAGCTTATGCAACAAACACTTTAGCCAATCTCGGATGTATCTCAGATCCTGTTATTAAAAATGATGCTTATGGAAAATTCTCAATCCTAAGGATCTAGAATGACCATTAGTATCTTTTACTACTTGACCTTATCAGGAGACCCTCCTTCACATGGCTAATCACATGGCTAATCACATGTCTTGCTCCACATACAAGCCAGTTGATAAATTTCTTCAGATATGTTGGACCTAACAAAGTAAATGTCGATCATGAACTTCTTAGAGAAGTATGTGTATGTGTCATCACTAAGATGAGACTTAAGTGGGAATCTTATTTTTCTCCACAATTGATTTATGATGAGGATAGACAAGATTGGAATATTCGACATCGATTTACTTTAATTGCTAAGTGGAGACCACTTTCTTGGGAGGATGTATTTGATCATGGTGAATTGACACTACCTATCCCATCACCGACATCCAGCTCATCATCCGCTAGCATTGGTAGTCATTAAAGAATCTTTGTACAAGGCCTATCACTATTGGTGATTTATGACTAACAAACCACCTTTCAACTTGGCTACCCGGTATCGCAGGTCTTATGACCCCTTTTTACCTGCCATCTTGCTATAAATAAGCCCATGCAGAAGCATTGTGGGCATCTAGTTGAAGAGTTATTAGAAGTTAAGTCTTAGAGAGTATTAAGAGTCTATATTCTTCCATCATTCTGTGTATACTCTCTGCATAAGCACTTCGTGCGATCTTCCTTGTAGATAAAAAGTAGGTTTGTAAGCCTTTATTAAGATAATTTCAGAAGCCGTAGCCATTTGGCCAATAGCCTCCGCCGTTGTTTTATTTTCTGGGTTGGTTTAGCATTGTCCCTTTGCCATTGTGGTCTCTATTATCACTATTGTCCCTTCTCCATTTTTAGCATTGTCCCTTCGCCATTATGGTATCCATTGTCGCCATTATCCCTTCTCCATTGTGGTGCTATAAGATTATTTCTTGCCTACGATGCCCATAAGAACTACAAGGTTTATCAGATGGATTTCAAGTGTGCATTTTTAAATGGGAATCTTGATGAGGAAGTTTATATTAAACAACCTGATGTTTTTTCACTATCAAATGATAAAAACATGGTTTGCAGGTTAAGGAAAACTTTATATGGATTGAAATAGACACCTAGAGCTTAGTATGCAAGGTTAGATAAATATCTTTTGAAGCTTGGTTTCACTATAGGTAATGCTGACAGTAATTTATATTATAAGGTCACTAATGATGATATACTGATTATTGAAGTATTTGTTGATGACATCATTTTTGGAGGTGAAGATAAGTTGTGCATGGAATTTTCTAAAAATATGGAGAAAGAATTTAAAATGTCTATGATTGGGGAAATGAATTTTTTCTTAAGTTTGCAGATTACTCAGACTGATAAAGGTATTTTCATCTATCAAACTAAGTATGCTAGGGAATTTTTGAAGAAATTTGGTATGAGAGACTCTAAACCGGTAAGTACTCCTATGGTTACAAGTGATAAATTGACAAGGAAAGATGTTTCTGCACCGGTAAATCCTACAAGATACAAATCTATGATTGGAGGTCTACTTTATTTGACTTAGACTAGGCCTGACATAATGAATGTTGTTTGTATTGCATCTAGATATTAGAGTGATCCTAGAGAAAATCATGAGAGTGTGGTGAAAAGGATTTTTAGATACTTGCAAGGTACATCAGAATATGGTTTGTGGTACCCTAAGGATGATGAATTTACTTTATGTGCATATACAGATGTTGATTGGGCTGGAGATGTTGATGACTAGAAAAGTACTTCCGGTGGAGCTTTCTTTCTTGGACATAAGTTGGTTTCATGGATCAACAAGAAACAATCATGTACTTCTTTATCTACTGTTGAAGTGGAGTATGTTTCTATTGCTACTAACTATACATAGGTTTTATGGATGAAGCAAATGTTGAAGGATATCAAAGTGCATTGCACTGGACTGACAGTTATTCAATGTAATTGCTCTGTTGCTATTTACATATCAAAGAATCCGGTATTCATTCTAAGACAAAGCACATATCTATCAAGTATAAATTTTTCAAGGAGAAGGTGGAAGAAAACGAAGTTAAATTGGTTTATGTGAAAACTAAAGAGAAGATTGCAGATATTTTTACTAAACCTTTGCCTAAAGAATCATTTGAGTACCTAAGAGATAGGTTAGGTATTTCTACCCCTCTGACAGTGAACTAATTGATCATTTTTGGCATCAGTCTGGCATGCATTATCAGATATATTATTCATCCTGGCACTGATGTGGGGATGTTACTTCTAAGGGGGAGTAGTTAGCCTTGTGTTTCAGTGGTTTATGTTTTTACTTTAATATTCTTGTCAGATTTCTGGCATTGATGTCAAAGGGGGAGATATATATGTGAAAAACAGAGCTTTACATAGATATCATTCATAGGGGGAGTTTGGTCTTTGTTTCAGAACTTCATTTCTATATCTTTACATGGAAGATTGTTGGTTGTCTTCCATTGGGGGAGACTTGTTTGGCATTTCTTGGTACTTAGATGTTTTTCACATCTAGTGTTTCCATCAATGCCAAAGGGGGAGATTGTTGGCCATTTGGAGGAATTGATTGTGTTGCATTGATGTTTTTTCATTGATGTCAACACTAGCTGTTTTGGATGCTTTATCGACACCCTTCTGGTCCCGGTAGGTTGTGTGGTTTCTGGGTGGTTTGGATCCAGCATGATCCGGTATGCTTCGGTATGATTTAGTTATGGAATTGGCTTATACATGTTCATATTCAGTCAGTTGGTTTTGATTTGGTGGTCAGATGCTATCCTGTTTGCTTGGAATCTTGGTTTGTGGTTCTGATGAGGGTTTCACCGATAGAGCTTTGATGAAGATCTTTGATGATATGCATAAGTGGTGTTGGTGCGGCTTATGGTGGAGATTGAGGATATTGATGGTGATCATGTTCGAGACTTGGTTGATTGGGATCATTGCTTTAGTGTGTGGACCTAAATTGGGTCCTAATGTATCTAGGTTATGGACCGACTTAATGTAACATGTGGATTGGACCTCTCGATGTGTTTCTGGGATGTCTTATGGGTTGTATATTATTTTTTTGGTCTTAGGCCATCATGTTTTGTAATTATGTAATTGTTTTATTGTGTGGTGGCCGACCTGATTGTTTATGGTCAAGGGTTTGCATATATATGATGCATGATCTCATTGTAGATAATCATAGTCATAGGAATGGGGTATGGATATGTAATGAGTGAATAATGTAATATCATTCAGGCAGAGGATTTAATCGATCATTGGAGATCGAGTTGGGTTTATGTAAGAGGATTTAGTCCTCTGGTATTGAGCTTAACCAGAACTATATTCAAGCATAGGAGATGTTATCTTTGCAGTTCATTCATTCCTCCGGATTGTAGTATAGATTTCTATATAGTCAATGAGACTCCTTTTGTGATAAGAAGTTCCCTCTAGGCTATTGGCTTTCCTGCAAGTGCAGGCCCCTCAATTGTAATTCACATACTTACTGCAGAAGTATTATCTGACTGCGGGTAGGCTTCCCACCATGGTTTTTCCCTTTACCGGGTTTTCCACGCATAAATCTTGGTGTCATGTGGATGGTATTTATTCTCTGATTATTATTTGTGCCTAATTAATTTATCTGCTATTTTGATAATTTGTTTAAGCATTCTGGTATTATTTTTTGGGTTCCGGTATTAAATTTTTAATTGCTAAATGTTCCGATAATCTGCCACAACTAATTCGCCCCCCCCCTCTTAGTTGTCTTCCAGTTATTTGAATTGTCTAACAAATGCAAGATCTATCATTAATTTGCCTCCCCCTAAGGATAATGCCTTAGTTACTAGATGAGTTTCATGTCAGTGCAGGAACATTCTACTCTATCGGTTGATCTTCAAATTTCCTAACCCATTTCCTCTCATGCTCCTTCCAAATATCATCAACCTTCTGTTTTCCTTTCTCATCATTTCCTACCAAATTATTCTTTCTTCTGCAAAATTTGGCAATATGTCATATTTTGTTTTTGATTATGGTAAAAGAAGGTTTTGAAGGGCCCCGAAACCCTTTACAAAAGATCCTTAAGAAAAAAGATCATTAAGAAACAAGAAGTAACAAACATCTAAAAAACCAGCATAGATACTAGCAAAATCTAGCAAAAAAGCCCCATAGAACCAACAACGACCAACCATAACAGACAAAAAATAGAAAAGGAACTACTTAATGTTTTTTAGGGCATTAGTCAAATTTCCACTAATCCCATGCAATTATTTAATATTATCCTTAAGTTTAGGGATTTCCTTAGCAGAGGCCACAACAACTTTCTTCATGCTCGCCCTTGTTCTCTTTGCTGCTCCACCAGGAGCACTTTTCGCAGTCCCAGTCTCGATGGCATCTTCATCAATATCAAGGTCCATGATGAGTTTGGGAGTGCTGGAGCTTTCAAGGACCTTAGAGATTTCCTCTAGGTTCTTAGTAACAACTGCCAAGATATCTGGAATCATAACCAATAGGTTTTTCATAGCAGCTTTTCCTTCCTCCAGATTATCAATCTGAGCTTCCATCTTCTTAGCTTTTTCCTCCATATCCTATTTCCATTGCTTCTAGTCCCTTTCATCTTTCTTCCTTTTCTCTTCCCACTGCTTCCCATTTTTTCCTGATTCTTAATGACTTCATAAGTCCACCTGTCAAAACCCATCATAGCCTCAGATAGGTTTTTGAGGTTATCGAGAACTCCCTTCTCCAACATACTCCTTATCCTTGCTCGAATTCACCTTGTCCATTTCCTGCTCAAATTCCTTATTCTTCTCTTGCTCAATATCCATTTCTTTTTCCTCATTAATCTTATCATCCTTCTCCTCCATTGGCTGGCTATTGTCATTGCCTAAACTAACACTGTGGGTAGGACTATCTTGGTTAGACGCATCCTCAGCTTCTCCTTCCTCTTCCCCCACATCCTCTTCTTTCCTGCTTTCCTCCCCTCCAGACTCATTTGTTTCCATCTCACTACCATATTTTCCGGTATCCTCTGAATCATTCTTGTCCTCTTGAATTTTCATCCCAGTAGCACTTTTGCTCTTTTTGCTCTGAGTCGACTCTTCCTTGCTAGGCCCACCTTCCTCCACCTTTCTCTTACCTTTCCCTGGAGATGTAGACAATCTCTTATTTTCTTGGATAGCAAGGATTTTGCAGTGCTCATAGATGAGCAAAATGAGGACACAATGAAGCACCAGAGTTGAAGGATTCTTACTGTGCTTATTAAGAGACCTCAACAAAGACCTAAAGAGGTAGTAGGGCAGGGAAATCCTTTTCTCATGCCTAAAATGATTTAACAACACAATGATATGTGTGGACCCTAGTAAAATGACCCTCCACAATCATGTATTCCATGATAGCATTCAACACACAACCCCAAATTTTCTTAATGTTGGAAGAATCATAATATCCCCCCGTAGCTTTACCAAATTTTGCCCTCCTTCTCTTTGCATGGAAAAAGCTTCACCATATTATTAGAAACTTTAAAATCTCTAAAAAAATTAAGACCTGAGTGGGGCATGCCTATTACTGTCGCTATGAGGTCCGCATCCAACTTAAACCTCACCCCATGAATTTTGAATGACCCGTTAATCCAGTTTTCAGTAATTTTGGTGACTGGAAGATTAACCCTACCTTTGTCATAATCAACCATCTTCTCCATGAAATTCGTCATGAACCCTTTTTCTAGCTTAGTCCATATCTTTGGCATTTCCTTCCATCCAGAGATGTTATCTTGTTCATTTCATCTTGTGTTGCATGCATAGCAAGTGACATTATTTTTTTGAATTGCTTTACTATATCCTTGATCATTCCTTGATCTCCATTGATTAGCCATACGTCCAAACTTTCCACATGCATGACATTTCACATTCATTCTAAAATCTTCTATCCTATGACCATATTTCTTACAATTTGAACACTGTCCGGGAACTGCATTATTGTCTTGATTTTCTCTATTTCTGCAATGTCTTTTTATATGACCAAATTTATTGCAAACAAAACATCTACCATTGAATTTATGTGCATTGGGTTGACTTACTGGTGATTTTTGGTTTCGGTTGACCGGTGAGTTCTCCTTTTGATTGGTTGCTTCAACTTCATTTGCAGTACCTAAGCTTTCTCCATGCTCAAATCCAAGACCTCTAGTGTCTCCCTTGCACCTTTGATCCTTCAATAGCTCATCAAGCTTTGCAGAACTGTCCTTAAATTTGTCTTTGTATTCATTTGCAGTATCCAAATCTCCCCTTAGGATTGTTATCAATCTTTCCAAGTCTTGCTTATTATTCTGGGTTTGCACCAGCTTAGTTCTCAACATATCATTCTCATGTGCCAGCCTAATGCATTCCTCTGATTTGTCTTTCAGTGATTTGCCAAGATTTTTTTCATTCTTCTTTTGGTCTTCAATATCCTTGGATATCCTCATAGTTAGGGATTTCATTTCATTCTTCATGACAATATTCTCCCGACTCAACTTTTGACATTGTTCTTTAAGGGCATTATTTTCTTCATCATCCTTATTTTGTAAAAGTTCCTTTCTTCTAGCTTGAGTAGATGACAACCTCTTCTGTAGGATAAGAATGAATACCTTTGTAGAGCTAAACTCATCTTGCAACTTCAAGTTCTTCATCCTTTCAACATCATAATCTTCAAGTGCTGCTTCAAGTTGTTTCTCCAAACTCATGTCCATGGATTTCAGATTCAAGATCTTCCTTAAGCTTTTAGACTTACTCCAAGGTACCAAGCTCTGATACCAATTGTTGGAATCCAAGAACACTGAGAGGGGGGTGAATCAGTGTTCTACCAATGAGATCAATTTTAACCTTATTAGCAAATTAATTCAATAACTGATAACCATAAAAGAATATAATAGTAAGTAGAAGTGATACCACCACAAGAACATACACCATAACACAAAGATTTATACGTGGAAAACCTCAAAGAGGAAAAAACATGGTGAGATTGGTGACCCACAATATCTATCCATTGGCCAAATGAATAAATATTACAATAGGGGCATGCACATGTAGGAAGGCCCACAACCTAGAGTGCACTGCTCATCACAAAAGGAGTCTCACTGACTACAAACACCAAATACTGGTTTACAAACAAAATTCTGAACTTAGAGAATGCATCTGCTATGCTGGATGAGTTCTTGTTCAAGCATTGTCTATACCAGTTTTCATTGTATCCTCCTTTACCCATAACTTACTTCGCATCCCAAACCTCTAAACCAATAATGAAGACCGACTATAAAATATTATATTTGCATCTAGTCAATCAACATTGCTCGCACAATATCACACCACTATGTATTCCTTCTTTATATATGTATCTAAAAAATAACCTAACCGGACTGACTTAAATACCCTTCCCAAACATAAACATGAATGCCTTAAGTCATCTTACAATGATATTAAAATTTATTTACATGTCAGCCTAGACAAAAGCAAATATATTAAAATTTGTGACCGATGCCACTGATTGTTGCCATGTAGACTTGTTGGATCAATCTCCTATGTCACCCTCATATATTGGTTCCTAGTTTTCTAGTTTCCCTTGTTGCTGGATGACTTGAATGTTGGATGTCGAATCATGAATATCGGTGAGTAAAAGTTAAGTGTCCAACCCAAAATGATGTGTGTTTCCATCAATGACAACACAACTAAACTGGATGAGTGTCAAATGCTAACATAATTAACGCCACGTCACTCTTTGCGAGCGAGATGTGTCATGAAATTCATCCACTTGTATGCCATGTATATATATGTGTGTGTGCATATGTATCTTTGTGGTGGTTGCAGGTACTAAGGCATTCATTCCTCCCAGGCAACTGGGTGTGAGATCCCCTAGCTTGACAGGTGCAAGTGTGCCTCTTCCCAATGGTAATTATGTGGTACGGAGATGTCATTGGTTCTCTACCCACAGTCTAGGTCTAGGTGTTAGACATTTCAAATAATCGGAAGACAACTGAGAGGGGGGGGGGTTGAATCGGTTGTCATAGATTACCAATACCATTATCCATTTAAAATTTAATACCGAAACCCAAAATATTAATACTGGAATAGCAGTTAAACCAATTAAGCATAAACAATAATCACAGAATAAATATCATCCACATGACACCAAGATTTGTACGTGGAAAACCCAATAAAGGGAAAAACCACAGTGAGAAGCCTACCCAAAGTTAGATAACACTTCTGTAGTAAGTATGTGAATTACAATTGAGGTTCCTGCACTTGCAGGAAGGCCAAAATCCTAGAGCACAGTGCTCATCACAAAAGGAGCCTCACTGGGTGTTATCAATATTTTTTATGGTGTTAAAATATTCCTGATATCCCTAAATTTTTAAACAATTTTTCAGATTGTTCCTTGTCTGTAGGTCCATGGTTTCTAAGGGTTTTGGGTTTAATAATTCCAAAAAAATTTGATAAAAAACCTTTATGTCTTATTGTCTCTAAATAAAATCTATTTGTCCTTTACCTTTTTCTCCACTTAACCGGAAGGGTCTCTCCGTCGTTAAAAAGGGGCCATTTGAGTTTTAGGCTTAGGCGGGTTTTATTTCATTAAGATTGGAAAACTTTAAATTTTCCCTAAAGTCCTAAGTATGGTTATTAACGTATACATCAGGTTCTTAAAGGCCGGGTAAGTCTTATTTGATCCTACAGTTGTTGTGATACTGCGATGGGAAGTTGCACGTTGAATACCCATCATGACTCAGCGACAAGCTGCTAGTGGTGGGGCCAGTCAGAGATCCAGCGGTGGCAGTTAAGCAATGGCGGTTAAGTGATGAAGGGATCTTAAAGATCAAGCGGCAAGGATTTGATCTGATGGTTGTTGCTAGACCACGATGAAGAGTTGGGAGTCCTTTACTCTTCACGGATTAGCGACTAATGGGTGGGCTTGGCCAGTGTGAGCAGCTAAGGTGTTTTAAACTATGGTTAGGTATAAAGAAAATCAACAGTGGTCATCAGACCACGATGGGAAGATGCAAGTTCTTTTACCCACCGCGACTCAGCGACAAAAGGCAAGCGGATGAAGAATGTTGGGCCCTCTTCGAAAGCTTACATGGTTAAAGGCTGTGCTAAATCTATGTGATCTAACAGTTGTCACTAGACCATGATGAAGAGTTGCAAGTCCTTTTACTCTTCATGGATCAACTACTAAAGAAACCCTTTTCATCCATTAGAGCGGAAACTTTGAAATTCAAATGAATTAATTGCAGAGCATGTGGCTCCATTGATGGTAATTAATGCTGATTTGCCACCGAGGTTGCTTTATAAAAACTTGATTTGAGATTGTAATTGTAAAAGACTTTTACGAAGGTTAGCAGAGACAAAGTGTGCAACTTCTGTGAGTTCTCAGGCGACAAGTAAGTTGTTTTGTGACTGTGATTTGCAATTTCTGCTTGTGTTGATATTGTCTGGTTCTAGAAATTCTAAAGGGTTGTTTAAGTAAAAGTTGGAGTAAGATAAATCTTAGATTGTTAAAATGGCACCATGACGGGAATTTAAAGGAAAAGTAGACTATCAGGAAAGGGCTATCTACAATGATTTTCAAGAACAATTGGTTCAGTCCATGAATAGTGCTGCCAAAATAAAGGAACTTGTCCCCAAGTCTTCTCGCCTACAGATTGCTGATGGTTTGTATGACAAAGGATGTTGGCTAAGAGATCCCCAGATAGGCATGTCTGGTCTAGGTCTATTTAGGGTAGGGTTTAGTCAATGAAATGCACTTGCTCCTACAAATAGCCTATGAGAATTAGATGTAGGGAAATTGGTGGTCCCTAGATTCTTTATGGATATTGACTTGCTAACCCAAATTGCAAAGAACTATGAGCCTATCACCAGGATTGTAAGGAATATAAGTGGAGGCCCTCTGATTGAAATTACAACTGATGAGGTTAGAAAGGTATTCCTACTAAATGAATCCTCAATTATTTTAGAGCCTATTAATTTTGAAATGTTAAAGAAGGTTTATGATGCTCAAAAGGACCATCTTAGAAGTGGACCCATGAGGGAATTCTTTGCAAAGATAAGAGGGATAACATTGGTAGGGCCTAGGACAATTGAACCTTTCCCTATGAATTTCTTCACTTTGAGGGCTAAAGGAGTATATTGGTCTCTGTGCCAGATTTTTGGAGAAGATACAGAAAATGATATGCCTACTAATTACATGGTCATGATGGCACAAATTCTTAACCCATCTATAGTAGTAGCTTATGACTTTGCACCCTATCTTGCAAATGTGATCCATGAGGGTTTAATCGGAATAAACAATGCCAAAGTGGATAGACCTTTTGGCTGGTATTCTATGTTAATGCACATGTTCTTGTTCAAGGGTGCAAAATATTTTACTTAGGATATGGACCTATTGAGAGTAAAGGATGGTGAAGACATGCTCGTACAATTATGGAGTGCAGATCTATCTTGGGATAGAGAAGATGCTAGTTATCTAAAATTTGACAAATGTTTTGCATCAAAGCTAAGAATTCTTCTATGTCAAGAGAACCCTAGGATCCCAAAAGTTCTCCTTGAATTCATCAGACACAAGGAGTTTGTAGAGGACATTAAAATTGTTCTTAATTGGGGTGATATAATTGTATATCCTGGTTCTACTATTTTTAGGGTATATGGCTTCAGAGGAACTCCTTACTTTCTCCCTTATCAGGTCCCCTTTAAAATAGGTATTGCTGAGAACATAAGGTAGATTGGGGGTTTGTAGGAAGAAAAATTGACAAATAAGGGCAGAGGAACAATTTTTCCAACCATTACCATGGCACACCAATTTGTTATTACTAAAGGGGGTTGGCTGCAATTTGATAAGTTCTTCAAGCCTTACCGATTGCCAACAACAGTTGTAAGGTTTGTTGATCCTAAAGATTTCTTCAATGTTATGTTTAGAAAGAAGGTCAGGTGTGGGGCCAAAGTTCATCAATTCCACTTCCCTGAGGACTTAATAAGAATTGAGTTTAATCTGGCAGAGCAAGAGGTGAGAAAAGAAAAATGGTTAGTATTTAAGAAAACTCTTGACTTTGTCCAACATTTTGATAAAAAGTATGATCCACTGAAGAGTTTCCACCCATTTGGGGAAAAGATAAAATTTTTGATAGATTATTTTGAGGATGCCATGCAAACATTGAATGAGAAAAAGGATGCAGTAATAAAGGCAAATCCTGAAAAGGCCAAGCTCATCTTGACCAAACCCATTTTTGCTAGGATCATTCCCCTTGGAGAGTATGTAATGTATAAGAAATCGGGCTATAATGTGGTGATGCCTAGGAGGGATGAACCTTCCACATCAAAGGGAAAAAGACCAATGGAGGATGCTCCTGAGTCCCAAACCTCCCCAAAGAGGCAAATAATGGAGGAAGAGGCACAACCAAGTGAAGCCATGTACTCACCTTCCCAATCCCCATTACATATAGGTGATGAGCAGGTCATTGTTGAGCAACTAATACAATTAGGAAGCTTGGGGGAAATTTATTTTACTTATGGAGAGCTGCAGGAAGGAATGCCAGAGGAGCCAACATGTGCTAAGATGGATCTGACTACTAAGGAATTTGCTGGAAGGGAATTGGATCCTATTATAAAACAAGCCAGTAATGAATTTTTGGTTGATGACAAATTTGTGAAGTTAGGAGCCTTTTTACAATTTGTTTGGAGAAAGCACATGGATCAGTTCAAGGAAAGATGTGAAAAAAGAAAATTCAATAATCAAATAAAGATCCATCTTCTATTGAGGCAAAAATAAAGCAAGAAATGCTGAAAGAATTTGAGGTGATTACCCCTGAGGAAGGAATAAAATTGATTGAAGATGTTGGAGTACTAATTATCCCAGAATGGGATATAGCAGATGCTGTAATTTTTGATGCAGTGAGAAAAGAAACAAAACCCTTAGAGGGAGTAACTTATAGTAATGACCATGCAGCTCTAGTAATGTGGTCACTTAAAAGAGAAGAGAATAGAAGAAGGGGAGAATCCTTAGGATCTGACTACTCAAGGGGCATGATAGTAAATAGAGTTAGAGATACAGGAGTAATTGAAGCTGCTAGCATGACTTTAGAGTCTACTAAATTTGGAATGACAATGGCCGAAAAGGAGGCAAAAGAGAAAGTTGATCTTCAAGTAAAACTAGAAGTAGTCCTCAAGGCCTATAATGAAGAAAAGCTTGAAAAAGCTTCTAAAGACAACACCATTGCAGAGCTGAAAGGTAAATTGGAGGGACAACAATAAAAGGGTGAGTCTTCTCAACTAATGATTGCTTCTTCTCCTACTAGGCCCCCTCCTTCTAGTCCTATTATTGAATTTCCTCCTTTCCCCATGACTTCTGGCTTCCAATGAGCTGAGAATATTCAAGATGAGATTGAAAAATTGAAGCAGGCTCAATCAATTTTTGCAAAGAAAAGGTTAAAGGCACCATTGTGAAATTTGCCGATACTGTTGGGGCAACAATTGTTTATATAAACATGAAAAGATTAATGACTCTTTTGGTTTCTTTGAAGGAGGATAAGGCTACTTTGGTACCAGTTTTGGACAAATGGATTGCTAGAGAGGTGGACTTAGAGTCCATATATTCATTATCCCAAGAAGAAGTAGGTGTTGATGATACATTCAAATCTAATTATGAATTAGTAAAAGATTTGTCTAGGTTTGCAGCTGAAAGAGTAAACATTGAAAAAAGGGCAAATCTATTTCGAAAGGAATATGCAAATGAAAAGTTTGAATTGTTTTCTGGAGGCTTCTTAAGTGAAAAGAAAATTAGAGACAAGGAAGTGTGGATTGAGGAGCTCGGCCATAGGCTATCTCAAAGAATAAATAATATTATAAACATGGATGATACTTCTTTGTTTATTCAAACTATTGAAGAAATTGAAAAGTTAAATTCACATTTTGGCTTTTTGGAGAAGGAGGTTAAACAACTAAGGGTGACATGAAAAGGTTTGAATAAGCAAAAGCAAAAAATTATTAGCTTTCCTTGGTCCGATGATGAGACATTCAAATTATGGGAGATCAAGTATGTTTTGAAAGAGATAGGAGAACAAGAAGATCCCACCGATGCTCCACCATGTGGCAATTCACAGGCATCTTGAAGTAGTTGGTTTTTTGCAACATATTTTTGGGTAACTGGAACCTCAAAGGATTGAAAACATCTGGTGCCTGATCTATAATTATAGAGAGGTTAGCTGGTCATTTTTCAACTGGACAACTTATCAGTCATGGAAGAGTACATTCCAAAATTAGTTATGCTCCTACCCCAGTCGTAGTTTTGGAATCAGTGTAACTTTTGGAGGGAATTTTGGTTAGGATAGGAATATTCTTCTAGGGAAGTTTGAAGCTTGTTGCATCAAAAATTTTATAAATGGATACCAAGACTACCTAGAAAGAGATCGCAAAAATTTTGTATCAAAGCTCTAGCGAAATATATGCAAGCTTTGTTTTGGCATTTTGAGTCATTCTTGTGTCTATGTAAAATTTTAATGAGAAAATAGTAATATACAATTAGAATATTTTTTGAGCCCAGATGTGTGTTGTCTTTATGTTTGTATGCTGGTTTTCATTTCTGATTAGATAATCAAGGATTGTTTAATTAGATGATTTGCAAGGTAAATGATGGGAATATTTTAGGTCTTTTCCTCAAGGAGGAGAATTAAATATACTTAATTCACCTCCATTGATAATCAATACATTCACATGAATTTGATGACTAGGTCTAGCACAAGTTAAAAGTTTGTATATGTCAGGCATATATGGATTCAGTAGATCAAAGTGGTGATATGTATATGAATTCTATTATCAAATTTTAACTTGATATTGACGACTCTGAGGCCCAGATAAGGCACTGGTTTAAGTTGCTAGTATTTGTGACATTCTTTGTGATCCTTTACAATCAAAACAAATCTTTCATTTATGTTTGGTTGCACTGAATTGAAGAAGTTTGCAAAAATTCGCACTGGTTTTCTGTAAATCATCTACTAAGTTGTGAGAAAGTAGTCATAAGTAGGTATACCTGCCTAAGATTTGTCAAGATTGAAGTGTAGGAGGTTTCCTTGTAAACCTTTTTAATTGTTTTCTTGTTTCCTATTCTTGTTGTTCTCTTCTTTTGTAAACAAAGGCAAAATATTTTGAAGAGAAAACAAAGTAGTCAGAAATTGAGACCAACAAGAATTAGTGACTCTATTGGGGAGAGTCATACAAGATAAGTTGTATAATGCGGATCAGTGTCTACGTTGCCTAAGTTGTTAAAATCGAGTATTCAGTAGTCTCCGCGAAAATTTATCTACCCTGTGTTTACCCAAGTCCCTGTAATTGTCTTATCCCATTGTAGCATTGTTCAAATGTTTCTCTGAGAGTATCATTTTCATTTTGTAGTTGCCTGTGAGTGAGCTATCATGTTAGAAATAGTTTTAAATTCCCAAGCAATCGGGTGGCGACTCTAAAAGCAAAAAAAAAACTAGTGCTCTTTTAATATAATCACTGATCACTTCAAGGAAGTTCACATAATGCAAAGAGGAAGGAACACCAGGTCTTACATGAAGAAGAATCCTCAAGAGAAGCTGCAAGGAGGATTGCCTGAACCAGTCTAGAAAGGCCAGAGAGAAATAGCTATACATGAACCAGTTAAGGATTCATGGAGACAAAAAGGAAGCCATACAGGTAAGTCCTCGGGATGACCAGTATATGCAAATTCTAATATATCATCTCATGAATCTGAACAAGACATTATGGGTTTTCATACGGGTCTATTTGGTAATAATGAAGATATTCAAACTCTTCATCAAAGATTGTCTCATATTGGCATTTCTGGGAGAGATAGGAATAGCTCTAATGCTAGGGTAGATTCTTTGCCCCGAACTATAGATGAGAATGTGAGTTTGATTGATATTGACCATGTCAATATATCAGATTCAAAGGAAATCTTTCCAGACCCTGATGAGGTTTCCCAAGAAATTGAGGCTCTCAATAAAAGAGTCCATCAGTTAATTTCCTTAAGAAAACAAAAGGAGATGGAGAAGGAAAATGAAACTAAGGCAAAACTTATTGAGAGAGATAGGTTGTTGAGACAGATTGTAAATCTTGAGTTATTCACTCAAGAAGAGCCTAAAAGTAGGAAGATGGTCCTATTATTAGAGAGAATTTGACTGCCAAAATTAGTTCTGCACCCAAAGTTGTTGTGAAAACTAATAGGGAGGTTCACAGTGATCCACAACCTACCAAAATATGTATTGACATGGGAAACAGAAGGTTGTAGAGACTGGAGTTGGTTCCAAAATTGTAGATGTAATATCAGAAAGTGGAAGGGTACCTCATGGAATGTCCTTGCATGAAGTTGAAATAGAGAGGATGAGAAAAGAGAAGGAAAATTTGCAGAGGGAATTGGAGAAAGCTGAATTAGAAGCAACCAAAGCCAAAGTCAGAAGAAAAATCGACTGCATAAAAGCCCCTCCTATAACTTTCCCTTTAACAGATCAAAGTAAACCTATAACTCAATATACCTCACATTTGGTAATGAAAACTCAACCAACTATGCCCATGAATAATATTCCCCCTATTAACCAAAATAACCCTGCCTTTTCTTTTATGTTTCTCCAGTAAATCAAATACCTCTTGGACAACCACCCAAATAGACTGACCAAGTTTCTCGAGTTGGTGGTCCAAGTTCAAGAATGAATACTAGGAATATTTATGCTAGTAACCAATTCCAGAGAAGACCCATCAATGTTGAATTGTATAGACAACTTTTCTTTGATGAGATCCCAAGTTATCCAAATTATGTCCCTATTGAAATGAGGGATAAACTTTAGAAATTTGATGGAAATAATGCCATAAGTGTAGAGGAGCATCTGAAGTCTTTTGGTGATATGGTTAATGATTATGAGATTGCAAATGAGGATGTGATCATGAAACTGTTTGTGCAATCTCTAGTGGAAGATGCCAGGGATTGGTACAGAGGATTTCTTATTGATAGCTTCAGTTCTTGGGAAGAATTCAAGAATTGTTTTCAAGAGAAATATGGGGACAAGACAAATGTGAGCTTTATGCTCAATGAGTTTAATAATATCAGAAAATATGATAATGAGGTCTTCACAGACTTTAATGCAAGGTTCCAAAAGGCAATGCATAGACTATTTCAAGTGATGAGGTTAGATGAAAATGTATGTCTAACCACCTATTATAATGCCTTTGACCCAAATATGGCCTATACCCTCAGGGATAAAAACCCACATAGTCTAAGGGATGCTTTTAGAATTGCAATAAATGTGGAAAGTAATAGGAAAGCATCAGGCAAAGTGGGAAGAAGAATGGATGGTAGACTATGGCAAGAGCAAAAACCACAATCTAATAAAGCCTCTAGAGAAGATAAGATTGAGAAACTGATGACTGTTGTGAAAGACCTCACTACAAAGGTGAGTAAGAATGATAAACCTCACTACAATTGGCAAGATAGGCCTACCAGGTTACATGATATGCCATATAATGCTACTTGGAAGGATGGCAAACCTGTGCAAGACAAGTCAAGAAGTACACAAAAACAAGATACTCCTAACCCTTTGAAAGGTGGAAATGTGCATAATATGGAAAATACACCTTGGTGTACAACTTGTGATGGACCACATTCCCTTTACCAATGTGTTGTGGCTCAGGCTTTAAATGAATCAATGAGGAGTGAAGGTGAATTGAGGTATCAAAATGAAGATAATCCTACAGTAAATATGTTTGAAACCATTGTTGAAAGTGACTATGAGTCTTCATAGGATGAAGCAAATGAGTGTGATGCACTAAGGAACGATGCAAATTTCTATGGGTAATTAATGATTGATTGGCATCCGACTTTAAATGTGGTGACAATTAAAGATGAAGAAGTTCATCTTAGAAGGCCTAGTGAGGAAGAAGTGAAGAACCTCACCAAAGCTGCAATAGCTAAGGCCAAACACAATTATAATTTGAGAAGTAGCAAGAAAGATGAGAATCAGGGTGAGTCTGGTTTGATGTTTATTAAAGAAATTTCTCAGAAAAAGGTGGTTGATAGTAAAATTCCTGCCTTAGATGGTCATGCTAAAAAGGATCAGTCTAACACTTCAGGGAAACCTGAGAAAGTTAGTTCAATTGGCAACGTAGTAGAGACTACTACTGATAAGAAGACATGTCACCAAAAGGCAGATAAGGTTAAAGCCCACACCGAGTCTAACATTAATTCTGCATTTGATATGACTTAGGCTTTAACCCATATGAAAGTTATAGTATCACTGGTAGAGCTATTAAAAATAAAAGAACATAGAGAAGTTGCATTTTCTTTGATTTCTAGTATATCAGATACCGATGCATCTTCACCTAGAAGTACTAAAAAGGATAGAAAGGATCAAGAACACAAATCCCAGAAATTTATGTGGGAACCACAATTACTCAAGAACTTTCCCAAGTTGATCCTTTCTATGTGACATTATTAGTTAACAATAGACTAATAAAAAATTGTATGATAAATTTTGGGGCTATTGCAAACGTGATGCCATATGGGGTCATGATGGAATTGGGATTGTCGGTAAGTACTTTGTATGGGAAGTGCTATGCTATGGATAACAAAGAAGTACCTGTTGTGGGAACAATGATTGATGTAGAGGTGAAAATAGCAACATTCCCTGAGGCCACCTATAAGATGGATGTCATAGTAACCGACACCAAGCCCCATTATGGAATTCTTTTATCTAGACAATGGGTTGCAACAGTTGGAGGAAATGTCCAACTAAACCTCTCATATGCAACCATCCCAGTGAATGGAAATCAGGTGAAATTATATAGAGAACCACGTGCCCCAAGGGTCATTGAGAAGATAGACCCTAACATGCTTAATTGCATGACTGATGTGGACCTTGACAATTTTAGGGTGGAACCAATTCAACCTCAGTTAAAAAATAAAGACCCTATTGTTAATGAATTGGAATCTCAACAGGAAGGCTTGTGGTAGATATAATTTGATGGAGCTTGTTCCAATGAAGGATATGGAGCAGGAGTACTTTTTGTTTCCCCATCAGGTACTACTTTTAAATATTCCTTTCTATTGGCTTTTGAGTGCATGAATAATACAGCTGAGTATGAGGCCTTATTATTGGGGTTAGAAATTGCTAAGAAACATGGGATTCAGTTGTTGAGAGTTTTTGGAGATTTAGAACTTGTGGTATCTTAGATAAGATCAAAATATGCATCTAAGAATGACATGTTAAACAGGTATAAACATGTTGTTTGGGATGTGATTGAGTACTTTGATGCATTTTCAATTGACTGGATTGAAAGGTCAAAAAACATTATGTCAGACTTAGCTAATGTTGCACTGAAAAATGATGTTGTAACACTAACTAGAGTATCAATAGTTGAGATCAAGGCCAGACTTTCTATTCTAGACAATGTGTATAACTGGCAGGTGTTCGAAAATGATGATGATATACTAAGGTTTGTACAATGCATTGATGAATATGAAGGTCAAAAAATTGACTGTAATGCATTAGTAGAAATAGTAGATGGGAAAGAAATAGTTTTTGGAAATGACATGGTTCAACTATAAACTAATGAGATACCCAGAGGATTAGTGGAATTAGAGGGCATGTTCAGCTATAGTGATAGTCATTTATGTTGGCAAATGCACACTCCAATGAGACATTGTAGGTGATTGAAGGTTTTGTCATTGATGGTAACCTTACAATCCTATGTCACCAGCAAGGCAATCCACTGGCACCAGCAAAGTTAGATTCTACACCGACACATAGACCACCGACACCGGTAGTAAAAGGAAGCATACCAGCACAGAAGCCGATAGGAATTTTGTTGTTAATATATTTTGTTTATTATTGTAAAATCATTGTAAGCCGACTTGGCAAGTTGTAAAATGACTCTTATATAAGAGAGATCATTGTAGAACATTTTGTAATGGATAGAGGAATGTAATTAGGCAAGAAAAGGCAGACCTATTATGCAAATTATAGGTTAAGGGTTTATGTAAGAAGCAGAGCAAAAACCGATACTGGATCTAGCATTATAGATGCTATTTTGAAGCAGTACAAGACACTGGATTTATATAATCCATTTAGTAAGTTAGTGAGAATTCCTATTTTGTATTTGAGCAGTGAGCTCTAGGCACTTGGCCTTCCTGCATGTGCAAGCCCCTCTTGTAGCAGTAATATTCTCTTATTGGCCAGTAAGTGAATATTGTGGGTCACAAATCCCACCAAGGTTTTTGCCACACCGGGGTTCCTCGTTAAAATATTGTGCTATGGTGTGTTTTTCATGTGGTTATTTTTATCTCTGTTTATTGCATTACTTTCTGGTTACCGGTACACAGTATTAATATGCTTTACATGTTTTAAGTTAAGAAAATCTTATTACCGGTTAGATACTGATTCACCCCCCCCTCTTAGTATCTGTGGGAATCCTAACAATTGGTATCAGAGCTTGGTCCTCTATTTTCAGAAGCCTAACAGCTTGAGGAAGATCTTGACACCGGTAGAGATGGAAAACTTGGTGAAGCAACTTGAAGAAGCTCTCTCAGACTATGATGGAGAAAAACTAAAAAATATCAAACTTGAAGATGACCTAAAAGCAGCTCAAGATATTATTCAAGCACTTCAAGAAAATCTTACTATTTCAAGAAATAAGAGAAGAGAACTTTGTGAAAAGATGCAAAATGAGAATGATGAAAAAGAAACTCTTAATGATATGATAAACAAGCTAAAGCAAGAGAACATGACAACAAAGAATGAGATGCAGGATATGACTATGAGATTCTATAAAGAAATTGAAGATAGAAAGAAGAATGAAGAAGATTTGACTAGAAGACTAAGTGATGCTACAAATTAAAACACAAGACTCAGTTATGAAAATGATTTGTTGAAAACAAATTTGATGCACACACAAAATGACTCAAATGAACTGATGAGGCAGAAAGAAGTCTTAGAAAGAGAACTAGATTTTCCAAATCAGCATAAAGAAAAATTCAAGAAAAGCTCAGAAGAACTTGGTAGCTTATTGAAGAATCAAAAACCTAAAGGTGACACTTGTGGAATTGGATTGAAGTTGGAGAAAGCTCCGGTACTGCAAACACACATGATCATAGCAAACCAGTAAGAAAACCTACTGCTTATAAATTCAATGGCAAATGCTTCAACTGTAACAAGTATGGTCATAGAGAAAATCAATGTAGATCTAGAAATTATCAGAATACCAATGCACCCACTGGTCAATGTTCAAAATGCAACAAAATTGGTCATAACTCTGAAAATTGCAGAATGAATGTAAGATGTTATGTTTGTGGAAGATTTGGACACTTATCTAATCAATGTAGAACACAAACTGGCATAGGTTATGGGAAGGCTATTCAGAAAAATAATGTGACTTGTTATGCTTGTAACAAGATTGGACATATTGCAAAATTCTACAGAAGTAAGGCACCACCAACAGACAACAAAGGTTCCAGTTTGAAAGGAAAAGAAAAAGTTGAAGAAGTTAAGCAAGAATTCTCAAAACAATGGATTAGAAAGTCAGACCTAAATGGTGTTGGGAATACTCCTCCATCGATAGAACCAAGCAACACTCCACCGATAGAACAGAGTAGCACTCCACTGGCAGGAGTCTCTTCATCTAATTGAAGAAAACTCTTTTGACGGTTTAGAAATCAAATGAGAAATATACTATTACTCCCTTGGTTGATGGTAAGAAGTTGAAATTACTTCTATACTGGCAAGCATTAAATGTGGTAGTTGGTAGATTGACATTATAAATTAGTGTTTTTGGCTCCATTTCACTTCACCAAGCATTCAAACATTCGAAGAGCGCAAAATTTCTAGAGCTAAGGCATTTTGAGCAAAGAGGCAAAGCATTTTAGCAATCAATCTTTCCAAAGGTAGAAAAAGGTATTTATAATCATGGCATCCTCTTCTATACCTGAATTCATAGAAAACCCTATTGTAGTTGAGGTAATCAAATGCCCTAGGCCCATATTTTAGCTAGTTCTAGAGATAGCTAAAAAGGATGATAATGTTGGTGCATTTTCCCAAATCCCCAAAGGAGTTGTTTTTGCAAAAGACCCTAGAATGTACATCCATTGCCATATAGAAGAATTAGGTGACGAGGAAATCAAGAACATGTACAAAACTATCATATGTGATGATTCCGGTAATGTGAAACCTGAACACAAAATTATTGAAACCCTAGGATTCACTGAAATCCTTAGCATTCCGGATTTCCCTAAGGAAGTTATTAGGATAGTATTGAGCAGGGTACATGGTGCTTTCTTTTGGCTAGATTCGGTTCATAAAATTACCAAGGAAGCTATGAAATTTGTAACAGGGTTACCTTCCACCGATAACATACCAGACAAGACAAAGAAGGTCTCAAATGACCTGGTAATGAAACTAACGAGTGCAACATCTGACAAAAGGTCTTTAAAGGTGAATGATGTAACTAACATAAATGTGAGATTCATTAGCATGATTCTAGGTTACAAAACAACTCATGCAAATAGACTTAACTCAGTTTCCAGCTTATGCATAAAAAGTGCTCATGATATGGTTAAAGATAATGTGAAAATTGATGTATGTGAATGGTTAAAGGATGAATTGATTGACAATCTGGGAAAAATCAAGAAGGATAAGAAAGGGACATTCGGATTTGGTAACTTACTTGTTTTCTTAATGCTACATATAACCAAACAGGTGCCCGGTATAGCTAATAAGAACCTTGGATTTGACATATTGGTAGGCAAACAACTATCTGACTTATTGAGCAACATGGGTGAAAACAGAGAAAAGAATATTAATGAATACTTTCAAGAATTAAAGGCCAAAATGAATACTAGAGTAAGATTATCACAAGCAGTTGTAGATAAGTATAAGGATGACATATGTTTTGTGATTAAGAAGGATGAGATCTGGATGGAAGCAGTTATCCCAAGAATAATTTGGGTTACTGAAATGGGTTATGAGACCGATGATCACATCATTGAAACATATGCTAAAGCGCTTCTGGAAGCACCCAATGAACCTAAGGAAGAGGTATTTGGTAGTGCTGAAACCATTGAAAAACAAATTCAATCCAAAAAGAGAGTGAAGAAAGTAGAAGCAACAGTGAGGAGAGGTTCAAGGCAGGCTAAGGCTATCAAAGAAGATGTACTGAAACAAACTGGTATCACTAAAGATGAGTTAGAAGCACTGCAGCCTAAAACTCACCTTTCATCAGTAGCTACTTCTTCAGAGAGTGATATGCCTGCAACATTTAAAAGAGTTGTAAGGAAAAGGGAACCTTCACTAGTATCCACACCTTCACCTAGAAGAACTAGGCAAAAACAACAGGTAGTAAGGCCCCCGATCAAGAAGTCTACTCCTAAGAAGAAAAAGTTGACACGAAAGAAAAGGACTCAACAAAATATTGCTCCAATTGACAAACTATTGGATGAAATAATACAAGAAGGACAACTTAAGAAAATTAACAAACTATATGATACATTATCAGTTGATGATAAGGAGAAAGTTGAAAATAGTGTAATTCTACACTTGGATATCTACAAGAAATTTTTGATGCAAATTGTAGATGAAGTACCGATAGAACTATTTAAGAGACTTGAAGCTAGAAGGCAAGCTGTTATAGAGCTTGACAAGAAAATAAAGACTAAGAAAC
>NW_026729316.1:0-22500 GCF_030272615.1 Cryptomeria japonica
TGGGAGTTCTGTTCTCGCCAAACTATATTAGTAGTTGAGTCAATAGAAGAACTTTAGCCTTCACTGCCATAGAATTGTAGGGGCACCGGAGTTGAAGATAAAGGATGTTCACCTGGCTACCCAACTTCACTTAATAATACCTTCGCCAACTATAGAAGAAAGGGAGGGGCCAGTTGCTAGTCGTTGCCTATAAATTCTATGGGCTTCCGGTTGAACATTTTATCTGGTCCGCAATCCAATATAGTTGAGTTGGCTAAACAGCCAGAATGTGGATAGTAGGGCCCTCCGGAGGGAAGGGAGGGTACTTAGATTAGTCAGTAGATGAGCAAGGCGCCCTAGGTTAGGATCGAATCCGTTGGGGTATCTCTACTCTGCCCACCGGAGATTGTTTATCCAGTTCTCGCAGCCCTATCAATGTGCCGCTAGCTTTGTTGGAAGGTTTTTCTCAATTCCAACCCAATCTAACCGATTGATCGGTTCAGGTTGAAGTCCTGCCTCCGCCTACCGGATCAACCACGACTTCTCTTTCTCAGCAGAGTTCCGGCATCCCATTACTCTACCCGGCGAATAAGCAACCAACTTATCAGCCGACCCCTACTATTCTATGGGGCGGGAGGAATAAGATTGATAGGAGGATACTAGAGTAGTTGGTGGGAGGAATGCCGGGATGGATTCTGTTTCGGCGAGTCGAACATAACCCCCCACCCAGATTCTATACGTAACATGCCCTACCCGGCCACCCACCCGGGCATGTTACGTATAGAATCGAGTGCAACCGAAGGTCACTTTCATAGTCAGTCAACCAGACGAATGATCGACCCCCCCCTTCAGATTATTGTAGGGTTTATTAAGGGCCCCGCCCTATTCTATGCAGTTTGGTCACTTTCATAGTAAGGAGACCAGACAAATGATCAACCCCCCCCCTTCAGATTATTGTAGGGTTTATTAAGGGACGGTCACTTTCATAGTCAGTCAACCAGACAAATGATCTGAAAAGGTAGGGCAACGGTAGGGGAATTGAGAAAGGTCACTTTCATAGTAAGGAGACCAGACAAATGATCAACGTTAGGTAGGGTTTATTAGGGGCCCCGCCCTATTCTATGCAGTTTGGTCCCCATAGAATTGATAGGGGCCAGTCATATGACCCAGTAGAAGCAAGACGAATGATCGACGTGCCGGGGTTCTAGCATTCCCGGCTCGAGTGGAGGGGTTTATTAATGAACTGATATAGTTATTTATTGCTCGCCCTACAATTCTATGGGACTGATTAATAAAGAGGTAGATTAGTTGTAGGGGCCCCCATGCACACCCGGAACTGCCACTGTAAAGCTTGCCAGATTATCTACGTAACATGCCAACAGGCCCATAGAATTGTAGGGGAAGCTCTAGGGACTCGACATTCTATTATAGGTTCAAAATGCCCTCCCTTCTGTCAAACTAGGATTTGATCGGGTTCCATCGGAGGTGGTGATCCGAATCCAGTGGTTTGGATGGGGAGGAACACAAGCAAGATTAACTGGGCACCTTTCCTAGTTTAGAATCGATCTCTAATCTTTAGAATCGATCGGGGCGGGTAGGAGGATGAAGGTTGGTTGAGAATCCATTAGAGGGTTGGGGGTGAGGCATGTGACGTATAGATGCGATGATGGGATAGCCATCGATCAACTAATATTCTGACGCTGAGGAGAGAGCCCGTTTCTTATTCAGTTTATTATTCGAGTTGAGAACAGGCTTTTACCTGCTTTTTGGAACATTGGCCATAACGTGATAAGTAGTGTTGGATCAAGGATTAGCATCAACGCTAGTAGTTGTTTGGTAGTGTTTGTTGAGCCGCCCACTCCAGTCACTCTTTTCTTCGGCTTCGTAATTCGTAATTAGCACTCCACTCTAAGCTTCGTAATTGGCTTCGCCTACTCAATCTCTCAAATTCAATCCAATCCCCGTTAATCCAACCCTTCGAATAGAATCCAATCCCCGAATTATCGATCGTTAATCCAATCCAACCCTTCGAATAGCGAGATCCGGGTATTGGTCGAATAGAAAGATCCGGGTATTAGAGGATCTGATTCAACTCCAACTGCTGAATCAACGGGTGAATCTGCTCGAACCAGAGCATGAATAAGGGAACGGATTCTCCCACGGGGTCTGGAACTGGACGAAGGGAAGCTGGGACTGGTTCGAAGTTGCCGGGGTATGGATCTTGATCTCGATATGCTGAGTCAACGGGCTCCGTGCACCTACCATCTCGAGATCGAGTCCGAGCAGTAGCATTTGACTGAGTGATTGAACAAAACTATATTCTACTTCTTTGATCTTAGAATATAGTAATAGAATGAATTAGTCTGATCTAGTGGCGACAGAACTGTCCCCCCGGTCGATTACTGCTCCCCGGAGGTAGACGGGGAGAGAGTCTACAGCGAAACACATCATGTTTAGCCTTATGGCAGGCACCGGTCATTGTGATGCTACTGAAGGGTCGTAGTCGCCTATATATTACTCCCTATTCCCTTCGGGAGGGGAGTAGGGAGGTAATCACTAGAGGTCATTCCGCGGGGCTCTACAAAGGGGGGTGGCGGGGTGCGCCCGTCTACCATTGAACACCACGTAAGTGCCCACTATTCTAAAGGGGCCCACTTGAGTATGCAGCTTGCTCCCAACCCTTTTTTCAGTAGAACCTTCAGCTACCCTGCCCTGACGCAAAATTCCGGGGGTGTGACTTACTCAAGTTAATTCTAGTTTCAGGTTAGAACCAATTCTACGCCGCCTAATTAGTGTGATCAACTAGAATCCATAACATAGCCTCTAATAAAGGCTAGGGCGGCCAATCTTTCCTCTTGACCGTTGGATCAATCATCATCATAGGAGGTAGAGAATATTCATTATTCTAATATATATATATATATATATATTGTTCTCAACAGTTACTCTAGCTAAGTATTAATTAGGAGAACAGCCCTCCCTTTGATTGATTGATCCACAGCTCCCACGTGTGATAGGGACTCACCCGGTGGAGATATGTCTCCAGCTTGGGCAGTAGCCAGCAAATGGGTGCCACTTCTCTTTGGGCAGAGAAGACATCCCTTTGCAGTAGCTGCCTCCTATCGATACAAGGTGATCGCGAGACGAGGTGAGTCATTGGCCACACATCACTAATTAGTAGACTTCAATTGGTAAAGTAGCGTGACTGGCATGAATACAGTGATACGGTGAGCTAGGATGATGAATCCCTGTGCGCGGGGCTCCTTTAATAGAAATCTAAATAAGTAGGAGTGTAGATGAAGTCCTAGGTGGAGCCTGAACTTATTCGCCTGTACCCCTCCCATAAATGCCATGAATGACCAAGGATTTATTAGGATAGGTGCCTGTCCTAAAAACCGACGGAGTTCTGACGAGGTTACTGGTGGTCGAGGTTACGCCTGGAATATTCATTATTAGAATTCTTCTTCGCCAGAATTCTAATGGAGCATTATGGAGGGCAGTTGATGTGCAGTTTGGGCAGGGGAACCCACCCAATGCTTAAGAGATAAGCGAGTCGGCCAATATCCTTTCTATCATTAGCAGTTCCGAACTATTAATTGAAAACATTAATAGGATAAGAAGGCGACTTACCCAAATTTGCAGAGGATAGCACCACAGCGCAAGGATTCCTCTAGTTGCTTGTCCTCGGGAGGAACAGGACCAACTGATCGAGACTTGCCTGACAGCAATAGTTAGTGCTTGGGGAGCCATCCCACTCTCTCTGCCATGGATCGGAGGAGAGAGATTTCTCTGCTGCAGAGCTTAAATTGAAGTAGGTACAGGGCGTGAGTGCATGTTTTGACTTGCTTCTGTATAACAGTATGCTATAGGTCAGTTCCAGTGTATGGTTTTGGGATCGCTGGATTCCATTCGCCACGATCACAGCCGTGGGATTCCAGTCGTTACAATATCCTCCTGAACCTACCATCCCATTATGTATTCTTAACCCTAGACTGAATTCTTCCCCGAGGCCAATACCACCCTATATCTCTCCCACCCACCCATTGAATAGCCGAGGTAATCCTCCTACTGTAGTTGGTGGGGTTGCCCGGGTGGGAACAACTAGTTTTCTCGGGTCAGGACTAACTAATATTGCAGGGGGTGGGAATTCAGGAGGATATTCTAGTAGTAGTTGGTGGGGCACATCTTCTTCGGGTGGGAGAATTCTAGTAGGGGTGCTGCAATAAATTAAACTACTATAATAGTAGTAGGGTCTGGTGCGATAAATGGGAGGATGAGAATATTCTAGTTGGTGGTAGAAGGCCCTACTATTCGGCAAGGGGGTGGGAGGAATGGAAATGAATTCTAGTTGGTGGCACCAACCAATTCTAGTTACCAATTATTGGCTCTAGTTGGTGGGACAATTCTAGTTACCAATTATTGGCTCTAGTTGGTGGGAGAAATAGTTTACCCGGGTGGGAGGAAGAGGGGGCCCGGCGGGATGGGTCGGGCCCCTACCATTCTATAGGTAGTCGGTAGATGCCATTGTTGTTGCCAGGGCCCTACTATTCGGCAAGGGGAGGTAGATGCCGAACATATAATTCCCTCCCCCCATGCTGTTAATTAATCAGTCAATTAATGACGCCTGCTAGAATAAGCTAGCATAAGGTGGGCCCCTACTATTCTAAGGGCCCTACTATTTGAGGGGGCAGCAGTTCGAAAACATCATTGGATTGCTTGCGAGAAAACTCGATCGACTGCCGGAAAGAAAGAATGAATGTGCCGGAGACGGATGCTCGACCATCCAAAATAACCCCTGAACCACTAACAGCTCCCTAGGGAACTTGGGTCGTTCATTATATACGGATTAGCTACTTTCTCCCGTCCTTCCTTTTGGCTGGCAATGACAAGTTGAGAATGGCACAACATCACTCGTTAATCCTACTATAATACACGAGTCGACCCAGCTTAACGAAGGCAGCTCCCCACACTAGAATCCCCGGGTGGGAGGGCCCCTACCATTCTAAGGTAGTTGCTTTCTCGCCAGAATTCAACTTCGAAGAGCCAACCCCAGATCAAGCCCACCTCCGTAGAGCCTGAATGGTATCGATAGTACCGGGGCCCTCTCTATCTGTTGCTGGAGATATTCGATCAATTGGCCAATGCCTGTTGGTGCCAATTCCCCTACGCGGTGCATACCTAGCTCCTCACTCCGGTTTCCCATCCGATCCACCTAAATCATCTGGTTATTCGGTAGCTGGTCACGGCATGTAGCCGGATAGATCCAACGCCCTAGTTTCTCAATAATCTTCCCAGCCCGGCCGTTCTTCAGCATTGAAAAGCGAGCGGGAAAGAGAGAAAGAAACCCCCTTCTCTATTTCTCTAGTGATGCCGATCCTCTCCCGGCTTTCAAAGAAGGATGGTTTGGGGAATCTAGAGTCGGGGTGGGTGGGAAGAAGTTGGCCAATTGGCACTCGAAAGAGCTGAGCTGACTCTGATGTTCTAGCATTGCCCCCCTTGGAAAGCTGGCCATATCTTATAGTAGTATTAACGAGTGATGCATAATGACAGAGCCCACTCCAGGTAGGAAATCGCCATGTGCTCATAGATCGTCACTACTTCTTCCAGGATCCCGGATCTGTGATTGGAACTGGGTAGCTACTGTCTCTATTTCCGTTACCCATGTCCACGTGCTTCCTTCGACTCAGTTTCCGTTCCAACCCCCACCCCTGCTTCTGGTCCCGGATGGGTCGGGGTGAGCCACGGAAACTGGAATTGCTTCAAATCCGCTGGTGCCGGTTCACGAGAAAGGGTGGGTGGGAAACTAAACTATAGTTGACTCCCGGATAATAGTTTTTTCAGTACCGCCTCAGCTAATAATTCCCTCCCAATGAACCGGGCGCGTTATTTGGAAGGTCGGGGTTTTGGTCTTAGGCTCCGCCACCTTCGTCTCTGGTGCCGAAACACTTATACCAGGGCCCTCTCTGCTACTGGGTGATCAACCACCTCCTATGTCCCTACAAGTGGTGCTCTTGCTCGATCAACCGGGTCTTCTTATGCAACTGCTAGTGCTGTCACTAATTCTTTCATCGCCGGATCCGCCTCAACTATTCCCTCCCACCCTGATCTCGATGTGCTTTCTTGCTAGTGGGAATTGAATTAAGATACGTTATACCCTCAATACTACCAGAAAATATGTTTTGTTTGGGGTGAGGAGACAAAAAACACCCTAATGAGAATTTATACGTCACATTCCTCCACCCTAAGAAGATTCCAACCATGACTAATCAGATTCAAACCAGTATATGACCTGTTTTTCTTTTCAATCGAATTATCGTCTTAAGAGGATCATCTCCCCTACTCCATGTTGGGGGTGTGTTTTTAAGGATAAGCGGATTATTTCATCACATATTTGGCTTTGGTTTGAAGTGCTATCCGCGAACTAGAATTCCCGGGGAACCTTAGCCCCCCACTGCCATTAATCAGTCAATTAATAAACCTGCTATAATGACGGGCTAGAATCTTGACTGGGGGGTGGAAAGGTTGCGGCAAACCCCCGGACTTATCCTATATCCTCCCGCCCCTCCCCGGGTGGGTGGGAACTATAGGGTTCCCCGGGTGGGTGGGAAGAGTGATTGAGGCAATAACGTAATTTCTCCGATATGTCTGGACTCGAACCAACCGATTATCCCGGGCATTAAGATAGGTGTGGCAGGGCAGGCCGAGTCCCCGTAGGGGCCATGTGGGAATGCAGAAAAGCCAGAAACAAAGGGTCGAAAGCAGCCATAGCTTCTGTAAGGTGCGATTGTTTTTTCCTTTCCGATCGGGGAAGCCAGAGCAGCAGCAGAACACAAGGGCTGAAAGGCCAAGGTCGACTCGTGTATTTAATACTTAACGAGTGCTAACCGTACCCCAAATCCAGATAGTGCCAGGATCAGTCGAGTCCCCTTCAGCCAGCTTCCTTTCTTCAATATAACCCCCCACCCCCCCCCTTTAGAATAGTTCTATTCCCTCCCACCAACTATATCCTCCACCATAGCCCCCCCGGGAGGAAGATGCCGTTTAGGGGCCCACCCCTAAAGTAGCCAATTAAGAGTTAAGCGAGCCCCTCTGCCTCTCCAGGCTTTCGAGCAAGACCAGCAGGGTTTCTAGCGAGTGATGTTGTAACCGGTCGATAGCTCTCCCTCGCCCTATTCTTTTTTTGGGCAGATTTGAGGCGATTCGAACTACCCCTCGCGAATAGTAGGGCGGGTGGGCCCGGCCTATTTTAAGACCGGAAACTAGAGTTCCGGATGGGAGGATATAGTAGGGGCCCACCCACCCCGCAACTACTGGGGGTGGGTGGGAGGATAGCCGTTGGTGGGGGGGAATTCTAGTTCGAACTACTTCTTCCCACCCACCCCAATCTATAGCCGTACTATAGTTCCCACCCACCCCATTAGAATAGTAGGGGCCATAGAATTGTAGGGCGGGGGGGAGGGAAACTAGGGTGGGTGGGAAGCAATAGTTCCATGGTCCCCACCCTGCTTTTCACCCGGGCCCCTACTAGTGCGTTCCGGGCTCAATTAGCCGTGGAGGTAGATGCCGTTGGAGGTCCCCGGGCCCCTACTATTCTAAGGGCCGTTGAATTGCCCTACTATTTGGCAGGGGCGAATCGATCTCGGATTGTTGGGCCTCACCCAGCCTCTCTTCACATTCGGATGGAGGTGGAAGATAGAACATAGAATAATGTTGGGAGTTATCGCCGCGATAGAGATAGTCATTCTCATTGGTCGGATTATTGCCGGACATGGAAGGTCGCTTGTATATCCCTGGAAAGCGGGCACTGGAGGAAAGCAGGGAATGTGCCGCCGCAGTAGGGTTGGGAATGGAGCCATTACTCTTAGTCTTGATTCCGGATGGATTATTGGTCATAAAGCTTGACTGGGGTGGATGCCACTGATCGAATTCAATAGAGGGCATTCTCTTATATACGGATTGACGATTGAAAGGAGGGAAACCTGGTCAAAAATGTCCGGCGGGTCTCCAAACCATACTTGCTGATTACTGATAGCTTGATTCCGGATGGCATTAATCAATGAATGAAGGGTGGGGCCCCAAATGAAGGGAGGAAGGTTTGAGATGAATGCCTATCTATCCTATCCCATTCGATGAAACGCTGTGAGAGTTGGTGATCGGGTACTTCTTCTTCCCACCCAAAAGCCCCTATGGAACTATCTGGTGGGAGTAGGTTCTTCCTCCATCAAGGAACTTTGGACCAGCAGGAGATGGATTCGGGGAGTTCATCGGGATCAGTGGCATCGGCTATAGTTGGCAAGGTAGGGTTCCCTCCTTCTAAAGAAATCACCCGGCAGTTGCATATTATTGTGTTTCAGAGGCCTGCTCGAAACTATAGGGCCGGCAAGAAACAATGGGCGCCTTATTCTAGCGTCATTCTAGCAACTATCCAAAATCTGGGAAGCCCTAAGAGAATTGTGCCAAAAAGCGGCAACCTAAATTCGGATTTCGATGAGTAGCTAATAATATATATATATACAATTGGTTTGAACAGCTTTCCCAAATGATCTTCTCCGCAACTACTACTACTATTGTTTTGAATGATCCAATGGTCGACCGTTATGTAAAGAAAAAAAAGGGTACTATAATAGCCGTAGGGCCCTACTATTCTAAGGGGCCAGATTCTATACGTAACATGCCTGCTATAGCATCTTCTCACCCACCCGACTATGCCCCCCACCCAACCCCACAGGCGTATATAATCCTTCCCACCCTCCCAGCTATAGTTCATAGTCGGAGGCCCCTACCCCTCGCGAATAGTAGGGCTATGGGCCGTTGCCCTACTATTCGCGAGGGGGTGGGAGGCCTGCCCCTACCTAAGATCCTCTGATCCGCCGCTGATCCGCAACTAGAATTGTGCAGCCCCTAAAATAGATTATTGATGAGCGGATCGATGAGGCCGCTGATCCGCCGCTGATCCTAGCACATCCGCCTCACATCTAGAAAAGCTTGGACAACTTTTCAATTGGAAGGTTTGGGAATGGGAGGGTAGCATAATGTGGTGAACTCTCAAATCTCCCCGCCCCCTGTTAGCTTTGAAGGCATTCTGGGTTTCTAGCTTTGGTGGGTGAATATTATGACCACTTTTCGGAAATGCCACAGCCACTCTGCATCTACTGGCGTTGATCTTGCGGCAATCTGGGCACCCTGTCAAAAGATATCTGCTCAAAAGCTAGGACGTCCCTCCAATAAAGCTATCAAACTCCTCCAAAAGTGGATCTCATGGAGAAACTGGATCAAGATCAATTGGTTCTTAAACTTAATCTACTACGGGGTATAGATCTCCGGGATCTGGAACGGGCTATGGTTCTTCGGGGTAACCTACGCCTGCCTCTGTCTTAGCTGGTGAAACTCCTGCCTTTGCCTCTGGAGTCTCTGCCTTTGTTGCTTTTGGTGCTTCTGCTGGCGCGGGATCTATATCTATTGCTGGTGCTACCCTAGCTGCTTAAGGGATGCTGCGGACTATCGATATGGAACTGATCGCTCTGGATCTCGAATTGGCTCTGTTCTTCTTGTATATGCAACTGTTTGCTTTGGTTCTTAGTCAACGGGATCGGGGACTGGATATGCATCGTATATAACTGAATATCCCGCTTTTGCTCGGACAATAAGGTCAATTGCGCGGGATCATTATCAACAGGGGGAACAACTGCTTTTACTCGGTCAATTGGCTCTTGAATTGGCTATCGAACTGTCCCGCTTAGTATGGGTTGCCCCAGTCAAGCTTCTGCGTTCCGTTAGGCTATGGATTACAGGAACAAGTGTAGTTGAATGGGGCAGCAGGCGGGTTACACGTTCCACTGTGCCGAGGTGTGGGGTGCAGGTGGTGATAATCCCGGGGTATGCGCGCCCCGGGCACTCCAGGACCCGACAGGTACAACTATTATCTGGTTGTTAATACCGAACTAGCTTTCCCTGACGAATGAGGGACGAATAAAAGGGAAGGGAATCGCGCCCACTAGAAAATATTAGTTACTGTAAGAAGGAAGGGAACAAGTGGCTAAAGCTATTATCTACGTATTAACCACACAATCAATAGAAGGGCGTTGCTCTTCTCCTTTTGTTTCTCGAAGATGGGCATAAGAAACAAATAACTTGTCTCCGGCGCTCAACCTACTAATTAGTGGACCGAGGTAGATAGCATTTATGCACTCGACTTACTAATGCCATAAGACGGCTACCTCTACCCCCTGTTACCTCCAATGATGATGGTTAAACGGGGCTGGAAAAACTACTGCTTTTGGCCCGGTCGCCTTTCGAACTGGCTCAGATGCGGGACTCCATTAGCTAGAATGGGAAGGGCGGGGTCAAAAGTTGGAACAAACTTGGATGCTGGTTAGACTACTGGATCTACTGCTTTGACTAGGCGGGATAAACTTACTTTGGGTCAACAAATGCTGCTACGGGTCAACTCCCGTCCACCTGGTACCACAGATTCCAGGTCAACTGGCTTTAGACTTAGCCTTTGCTATGGGGTAAACTACTTCCACCAAGTGCCTTTGCCACCTCGATTTTGCGTCTGCTGATAGGTAAAAGGGACCTGGATCTGCTGCCTTCCCCACTCACTGCGGGGTATGGATCTAGATCTCTAACTATAAGGTATGCCGCTTTCTCTATCTCTGCCTAGGTACCTATCATTAAAACCACTTGTTCATCCGCTGTGCAAGCTGCTGCAAGCGATGATCTATTGTGTATTGGTTTACGTTCCAATTCCCGTGCCCACATCTCTCTTTAGTTCGATAGCTCAAACCATATGAATATGTTGTTTATATGCGGATCGAGTTGCTTCATCGGTTGATCCGGAACCACTAGGAGTATGGGCATAGGTTGGGGCAAACACATAGTTGGGGGTTATAATGTTCAAGATCCGGATGTTGATCGAGTGCAATAAGTAGTTTATCCAGTTCCAGGCCCACTCGTCGTTCTAGATTCATATTCATATGCATAATCATGTGCTCTGGTTAGGGATCAATACCCACCCCATTAGAATAGTAGGGGCCATAGAATAGTAGGGGCCCTCCCACCCGAGATAGCATCCTCGTTTGTTTTCCGCCCCACCCCCAGTAGTAAGAAAGCCATCACCTCATTTAGGAGCTCTTCCAGTCCCAGCTGCCCTTTGCGTGGTCCCAGTTGGAGCAGATTCTGTTGCTTACTACTACCTATCTCCTTCTACCTTGTTTCCGACTTCTACACCCTGAGGGATAAGATCTTTTTCTAGCGCTGTGCCTGCTCCCGATGCGGCCCGATCCCATAGTCCTAAGAGATCTACATCTATATACGTCTATATATGAAACCCTAGTAACCCTTAAGTCTCCTCTATTGAGTCCGCGCGGCGAATATTTCTCGAGAATATATGTTATTTGCTTCTTCTGTTGCCCATACCATTACCTTCATAGCTGCCTTCCCCTCTGCTGTTAGCTCTGCCACTAATGTTGCTTCCACTGAGTCAATAGTAGCCTCTCTTTCCGCTCTATCTGCCTTTGCTCCTGCTACGGGTGAATAAACCTAAACTGTTACTTGGCCAACTCAATCAATCGGTGCTGGAACTGCTTACTTTCGATCCGTTGCCCCGGGTGGCTGCTAGCGGAAATTGTTCCTGCATGCGTGGTCTTCAGGTGTGCTATATCCAATCCGAGACACCATAGGTAAGGTCAAAGGTGGATGCATCGGGGCCTCTACAACATAGCTGGTGAGAACTTACTTTGGTGCGTAGCTGCTACCTCTGCTGTTCCCTTCGCTGGTGGTTCTCGATCTCGATCAGGAACAGGATATGAAACTGACTATCGATAGTTGCCCCTACTATTCTATGGGTGGCAGGCTGATGCCATGTTCCCTACAATAATCGCCCAATTATTATTGGGAGGGTGGGGGGGGAATTATTGCTATTATAGTTCGGTACTTGCTTATTCTAGCTTATACTAGCGTATTCTAGCAAGCGGCATTAATTCCGCATTAATGTCACTGATTAATTCTCCTACTCTAGCAAGCTTATTAATCTGGTGGGGGGGTCTAGTTATTCCAGATTAATTAGCCCGCTACCCGGTAGGGGGCTCGCCCTATGGGACTGATGCGGGTGGATATAGTTGCTGGAAAACCTAGGATACTTAGGGGTGGGTGGGAGGACATAGTTGGAACTTATCCATCTATCTAGAGATATTTGTTTCTACTGCCTGGTAGCGGGAGTGGATACAGATGGTTTTCCTGGTACTGGGTGGTAGGGAGTATCGAGCTATGGGTGTGAGCCCGAGCTATGGGTCTGAGGTATGAGTATCCAGCTGGCATTGGGGAACTAGCAGTGTGAGTGGATAGCTCTGGGTTGGCAGCTAGCGGTTGGGAACTAGCAGTGTCAGTTGGGAGCTGGTAGTTGGTTTCCAGGAGTATGGGTTGGGAGCTATGGGTGGAAGCTATCAGTCCCAGCTATCGGTTGAAAGCCTTGGGTTTTAGGTGGAATGGGAGATGCGACTAGGGAATAGAGAGCTGGTAGTGCGAAGAGTAAACCATCAGGCATCCGTCGCACCGATGCATGCATCCGCCCGCATCGATCCAGCATCGGACATCCATCAATTCGGTTAAGTCAGTCATATTACGTATCTAATCCAAATAGCGGCAGGTGGGAAAGCTTATAAGAAATAGACGGAATTCGAAGGAACTCCCTCACCCGACGCTTAATCATCCCGGTTCATTGGGAGGGGAAATTGCTCAACTCATCTGAACGAAGTTCAGGTGAGGGAAACACTCATCATCACTCCATAGAATAGTAGGGGCAGTTTATCCGGAACTAGACTATTCCCTCCCACCCACTCGATAGTGCCCGGGGCGCCTAAAGAAATCGAGAGGCCAATAGTTTGGCCCGGGCCGTTGCATATTCTAGACGTAACACGCTTAGGACTGTAAGTGACCAAACGGGCCCTACCGGCGGCAAATGGCCCTATGTTTCTTATGGCGATCTCAACTCCATAGAATAGTAGGGGCCCGAGAATCAATCTCGTGTGTGGGCAACTAGAATCCCCACCCAAAACCCGGTATATTAATTGTGGGGGGTAAAGTTACCCACCCCGATAGGCCCATAGAATAGTAGGGGCTAGCCGAGAGTAGCCGGTCTCATATTCTTGCCAACTACCCCACCCAGTGATTCATCCGTGTCCCCTCCTGTTCCGCCCTGTAGTTTCTTTAGGCGATCTGTTCGGCTCCTTCTTTCAGATTATTGGCCAATGGAAGTAGTGGGAATCCCCTTAGAATAGTAGGGGGGAGTAGTCGGCTTGGAAACAAATATGGGAATGAGGTGCTCTAGACTTCTTTAGTGTTCTGGGGTGGGATTCTTCTCCTTTCCACCGGGGCCAACCCTAGCACGTAGATTCGCGGGTTGGGTGGGAATTGTAGTTGGTATGGATCACCCCAACCGGCTGGTACGGAGTAGCCACCATCCGATCCCTCGGTTGCATGTACCACTCGAGCGAGGGGGGAGGAACGAAGGAGAGCAGCCTTAGGAAGGTTGGTTGGCCCGCCCGACCTAGGCAATAAAAGATAGTATGCCCTATCCGAGTTCGGTTGATCCTTTCTCGCCGGGTATCCCGATTACCTGCTCATCTCCCATTCGGTGCCTTTAGCCCCCCACCCTGCAGGGTGGGTGGAATAGTTGGGTGGGAGGTCTAACGGCCCCGTAGTAGGGTGGGTGGGTGGGAAACTATAGTTCTGCACGGGAATTCTAGGAAAGGGTGGGAGGCCCTTCAAATAGTAGGGGGTTGGCGGCGGGAACTGATGGACGTGGTTGGATCAGCTGGATCAGATGGCTTAGATGTCCCCGCTCCACCGGATGATCTCCTGCCCCACCCATGCCTGATGACCCCCCTCAACATTCGATACAGACCCTGAATCTCCAACTGCTGCAGCTTCGCCAACAATTGAAATAGAGGGCCACTGATGCTGATGCCTATGGATCCGATAGATACTTCACGTTCGATTACCCGGCCCACGCCATCCATCCCTTGCCCTAAAGATTCGTGTAGAGAAGAAGGGTACACTCGCCTGCTAGTAAAGGGATCGCGTATGAAGATTTATCTGTGGATGAACTAGCCGTCTCGTCTCTCCCTGAAAATAAGGAAATATCCATCACCGGCTCTCCTCGGAGTCGGGCAACCCCTCTACTGATGAACCGTCCCAGCAGTACTTTAAACCGATGCGATGTCCCTAGCCTTGCCAACCGTTGTTTGGATCTTAACGTGTGTTGAGAGCGTAAACTGACTTGCCTGGTTCGGCGTGTTTCCGTACGGGTTCTTCGAAGTGCGTTCACTTCTCTATTTCCGGGTGGGAGGGAATCATAGGGTTCCCCTGCAGGGTGGGCCCCTACTATTCTAAGGGCCCTACTATTCTAAGGCGTTGGGTGGGAGGAGGAAAATAGTGGGTATTTTGTGGTCGAGTGCCACATCTTAATATATTGGTAATGACACCTTACTCTTCCCACCCACCCGTCGAATGCATCGAGTTGAACTATTATAGGGGGAGGGGGGGGCGAGTCATCGTTATCATGTACGTGATATCAGTCGAGTGCTCGAGTAGAACATCGAGAGGAGGAAGATGGCGCTGAACCCGAATAATATTGTTTCTTAACGGCACCCCGCAGCAGCATGAGCCCGAATAAGATTGTTTATCCCCGCCGGTTTATCTACAGCGCTATCTCCGGAACTTACTTAATCGAGCGAGAGAGATCGGGCAGAGGATGCGTAAGCGCCGCATTCGACCAAGAAACCTAAACTCGACCCCAATATCCCAATATATAGTTGCTTGGATACGGCCACAACGCAAGTCTTGTTATGGTTGTCGCCGTGGAAAAGTCACGGGGTGTGCAGGCTCAGGCAGATTGAGCTAGGCGCCTCTCCCCCCGTAGGGCCCCAGGGCCCAGGGCGTCAACCAACTTGGAATGGGAAGGAGTTAGCACCGGCAGAACTAGACTCAAATATCCGCTTCCGTTCAAAGCCTAAGGGCCCCCCCCCCTTTAGATAGTAGGGGCCTTTATATAGTAGGGGCCCCCGGCACTATTCTATATAGTTGCCGATCGATTCATTCCTGTGCCGGTCGAGAGTCATGTGCAGTGGTCGGAGTAAGTGGTCGAGTTTCATGCGGTGATTGCCGGAATGGGGAGGGGGAGCCCTATAGATAGTAGGGGATGTTGCCCCTACTATTAGAAGGGTCTAGGGTTTCTTTACTCGGAAGTGGAGAATACCACCCGTTTGACTCGCCTTTGGTTCTGTGACCGCTTCCTCATGGCAATTGGTCATCGCTTCCTCATTCACGTATCAATCAATTGCCTATCTTTACTAGAATTGGAAAATAGTCATAGTCAATAATAGCCCATAGAATTGTAGGGGGGCTCGAAAAGCCTATGACTATAGAATCGATTAAGCTTCAAGCCCCCCGCCCGGGCGTAAAGAATCTAGTCTATAGAGGGTACGGCCCAAGGACCAACCCCACAGGGAACAGACCGCCCAAACCCAGAGAGACCAGACTCCATAGATGGTACGGCCGAAGGCACAACCCCAGAGAGAGCAGACGAGCAACCGCCCTCTCACTCACCCCTCTCACCCACCAATCCTGAAAGAGCTGTCCCCCCCGCAGCAGGAACCACTCCCATAAAGAGCTAGCTCTGCATGCAGAGGCGCCACTCCTAAAAAGAGTGCACCCAGCCATCCCCTTCCGGACCAACCCCACCGACCTCCATTCCAACCCACCGGCCTACACCCAACCCTACACTCCACCCAACCTTACACAACCACACCTAATCACACCAAACCAACCGGAACAACTAATATACCACCGTAACCTAAAGGTTGGGTGCAACTAAATGTGCCAGGGCGGCCCCCCACCCAAGGCGGACCCCACCACCCCATTTGCCTTAGGGTGGGGGGGGCCGGACCCCACCGACCATATATTCCTTAGGGTGGGGGGGAATTCTAGCTATTCTAAGGTAGTTCCTCGGAATGGGACTGAGTCCCCCTGGCCCATAGAGAACGATAGATTGCTGTTTCGCGCTCACCAGACGGAGTTACTGATTATTATCATGTGCCGTGCGTGAGTGATTGGTACGCTAACCCTACCGGTTCCGGTTCTCCGATTCTGAACTTCGTGGCAGAAAGAGATGGGAGGCACTCTCCCCAACCCACCCTTACGAAAGCTTTTGTTGCAAGCCCTACTATTCTAAGGCCATGTCATTATTTGCTCGACCAGGAGCGGGAGGGTTGTGAATGGTGGGCAGCGAGAGAGGAGACAACAGCGCCAAGCTCTAATGTATAAGCATTCGTGCTTAAGAGCTACGGTGAACGCAGTCAATGAATCCGGACTCGGGAGGGCCAGAGAAATGAGCCCGCCATTCCATAAGTAAGTACATAGTTGCTCGATACGAATATCTAACTCAATGATGAATGCCTTCAGCGCTGCTGCTTCACGAGTCGGTGCTAGAATCGGGAATGCTTCACCAAGAGATGCAGGGATGGGAGAAACTACTGCCTGATGCTAATCGCCCCAACAGCGCGTATTCATTCGTCTTATAGCCCCCCGGCCTTGGGACGTGACGCGTAGAATTCCATTCAATATTGATTGATTTATTTATTAACTATAGAAAGGGGGGGCGAAACCAGATCGGTCCCCCGCTCCCAACAAACCATAGATTAAGCATTTCGAACCGCTTCCCCATAGAATTGTAGGGCTTTCCGATGAAGACCGGCCTTCCCACCCAGAAACAACTGCTTCGACTTCGTGTTTCCGGATACCCTTTGTGGGGCAACCTATAGCCGTACTATAGTTCCCCCATGAACACCCTTTCCTATAGTTTTGCTTCCCGGAACTTTGACTATTCCCACCCACCCAATTCTAGTTCGGCATTCCCCATGAACACCCGGCAACTATAGTTGGAGGTCCTTAATTAATCAGCCTGCTAGAATAAGGAAGAGATAGTTGACTAAAGTTGCCCGGATGATAGTGCCCCCTAAGTTGTCGATGCTATCGCTTCTGCCGTGGCCTTACAGTCTTAATAGTTGGGTGGGAACAAAGGAAGGAATTGACTTGCATCTTAGAGATCTGTTCAAGAATTACTTATTCGAAAGGGCATCCCTCTGCTCGACTTGCTAAAAGGAGAGGATCAGAGGCGAAAGCTCAGGACAGAACCAATCCTCAATAAAACTACCTACCGGGGAACTATGATTCGGGGTGGGAGGGCCCCTACCATTCTGACGGTAGTTCCGGAGATAGTTGGGTGGGTGGGAATTCTGGTTGGCGAGAGGGCTTCAAAGCGGAGATGTTGACCGGCCGGCACTTATGAGTCTTTCTTTCTTTCGAAGGCAGCTCCCATTGGTTCGGTTCGTTAATACGTCGTCTGTAATAGATGGTGCATTTCGGAGAGGATCCTGGATCCGACCGACTGGATTCTATCCATCGACTTGAAGGAGCAGGAGATAGACGCCTTTCTGGTTCCGGAATTGAATTCAGAGTAGGGTGGGGCCCTGGAACTTCAATAATTGCTAGACACATCTCAACTGCATCGGATCGACTTGTCTTGAAAGCACTCGACTTGCTTGCTAAAAGGCTATTCTCCTCTCCATCTCATTCTCCGAGAAGGCAACCGGGTACGGTACCCATCTCAATAGCTTGATTCGAACCCATGGTGCATCCTTAGTTAGTCTTCTTCGAAAGCCGCCGGGCGGTATCAATCTCCTTTCTGTCTGCCCTTCTTTATGGCTTTCTTTCCGATCTGGCGCTCTGTTCCCGCTTCAAAGACGACTTCTAATTCCAATGGGCTATGGTACTACGCACCCGGTCATCAGCTTGTTCAGCCCTTGTGTTTCATGAAAGATGGAAAGAAAGACTTCGACGTCGTCATTGCAACATAAAGCATAGCTGGTAAACTTATCCTTCCAATTCCGGTTCATTCCTGCCCACCCAACAACACAACTTCTCTTCCCCCCCACCCCAGTGTTTCAGAGGGATAGGGAAGGAAGAGTTGAAAGGGGCAGAAAGGAAGGTTACTCCGGCCGGATGGATGAAGGAATGGCCCCTACTACTTAATGGGCGGTAGCAGATAGGTCGCCCTTCTCCGGTCACCAATCAAGGGGCATGCATCTGAGACTTTCAGTCGACCCGGTTTGGTAATATGTATATAGACGGATAGATGGATGAAAGAAAGATGCGAAAGAAAGCTAAAGAGATAAGAAAACTGTTAGGAGAGGAACGGAGTCACTCGACTTTCAGTGATCGGTCAGAGTCAATCTTCTTCGAAACAACCCTATCACTTCAACCAACAACGAACGGGGGTGGGTGGGCCCCGGCTCTATCTATCCGGGCCTTAATTAATCAGCTTGCTAGAATAAGCAAATTAATCAGCTTGCTAGAATAAGCAAATTCTATGGTAGTCGGTAGATGCCGCCCCCCCTATCGGTAGATGCCGTTGTGGTGGCAGGCTGATTCATTAGAATTCTAGTCGGTATATAGTTGGAGGTGCAACATGAATCAGCCTGCTAGAATGACGCTAGCCGATTTGCTGGTAGAGATCGCCCATAGCCCTACTATTCGTTGGGGTTAATTAATCAGCCTGCTAGAATAAGGGCAGCACCTTTTGTTCTGCCCCGTAAGGGATCTCTAAGAATGCATATCGATCTATTGGTGGATAGCCTAAGCATGGGCATGTTACGTATAGAATCTGGTGTTTGAACTACTTCTTGGCGCCGGGGGCGACCAACTTAGAATCTAGACGTAATACAATTCCGTCGTGTTGCCCCCCGGTGAAGCCTGTGATCGGGTGACTCGCTGAAGAGTTTCCTAACCATTTGGTTTGATGTCATACCTGTTTATTCTGTTGATTGTACAGTTGACTTCGTTGATCTTGGACCACCAGCAGCATATCTTACAGTCGCAGATCCAGTTCCGGATGATCCAGTCGGTGAAGCAAAGGCTACGGCACCTATAGCACCAGTTCCATATGACCCAATTGCTTACCTTATCATAGTAGCGTACTTTCCAGTTATTAGATCCAGACCCAGTTCCTGATCGTGATCCAGATCCATACCCATCACCAATAGCAAAGACAGGAGCAAAGGCAGAAACAGAGGCAAAGACAAAGGTAGCATCATATAGAGAGCCATATACGGATCCTCCAGCACCAGTTTACCCAGTCACTTATTCAGTAGCTTACCCAGTAGCTTATTCAGTCGATTCTGTTGATGCAGTTGATCCAGTCGGCAGGGAACTAACTTCTTTGTTCGAGGAGGGGGTGTAGGAAGGGCCTAATGTAGTTTGGCTGGCCCCTACTATTAGAAAGGGCAATTGAGTGAAGTGGCCCCGATGGACAGCATGAGAAAAACCCGAGAATGAGATCCTTGTTCCCTTTAGAATAGTAGGGCCGTAAGCCGGTAGGGAGTCTATTCAGTCCATCCCGTAATAAAATCGACGATGGTGAGGACGAGCTCCCATCCGGGTATTGCCTTTCTTTACGCCTTCCACCGGATTAATGTACGCCTGCTAGAGTAGGAGACTTAATCAGTCAATTAATGACGCCTGCGAGAAAGCGAATAGTAGGGGGCTAGAATAGGTAGAAACGTGTAGTTTCCCAGGGAGGGAGTTATAGCCTTCAACCGACCCTGCTTTTAGGCAAACGCCCATAGAAATAGTAGGGGCATCCGTGAGAGGCAAGGAGTCCACTAACAGCTTCACCCGGAGGTGTAGGGGAGGCCCCGATAAAATGAGGTCAGACTCGCCTACTTCCCCACCCCACCCCATTCTAATCCCGATAAAATGAGGTCGGCTGGCCCCTACTGGGCAAATACACTGATCTAGTTGAGAAAGCTACCTAACATTCTGAAGCTGGACCATCCTCACTTTACTCCCGACCTAACTCTGTGAGAACAAGAGCCTCGTTAATTCAGTATGGTTTTGAGCTGGACCGAGCGAGGGACCTAACTACTTTTAGCTGGCGATAAACGAGGGCTAACTCAAGAAAGACAGAATACGAGGGCGTTAAACCGTTGGCTTTATAGGGGTGGGTAATACAGCTGGCTTTACTAGATTATATAACAACTACTATCCTTCTATGGGCCCTACTATTCTATGGGCGATTAGTCTACTGAGGGAGGTGCTAACATTAGTCTAACTGGAAGGCTCCACACTACCCGAAGAAAGGAAGGACCCCACTGACCTGCCTAACGTTGATTCCCGGGTGGGGGCCCTAGCTGCCATCCCCCACCTCCGATGGAGAGTTGAGTGAAGGAGCATCAGCTGGACCATCCAAAGTTTTCTATTCTAGTGTCCCCGGAAGTAATTCTATAGATAGTTTAGCTCCATCCGAGGAGAGTAGCTAATTATCGAAGGCTGCATCACCCCAGGGTAATGGGAGGCAAGACCAAACCAGAAATAATTCTAAACAACAGCTCAAGGAGGCAGGACCCCATAGCAATTAACGAGGACCGGTGGGAGTTCAATGGCATCTAGCTCCGGAAGAAAGAATCGAGAAGATAAGATGAAGATGCTGGGCTCACTCTAAGAAACTAGTCGAGGAGATAAGGCCAGGCCACCCGCCTACACCCCCGATCGAGCGAGATGATGCCATGGAGGCCGGAAGGTAATTAGTTGCCGGCATGAAAGCTGGAGCTCAGCAGTTTAATTCGAGCTCAACCGTGGGTGGAGGAAGGAAAGGCCAACTAGAATACCCGGGGGAACGAGGGAGGGAGTCAGTCCCGAGGAGCCTACCTACTTAATGAACGAGGGAGGCCCCGATAAAGAGGAGAAACTACTATGATATTGATGAGTCTCCAGCCGTCCATCGAGAAGTAGGATAAGGGTTAACCCCACCCAATGGGATTGATGTTCTGGAGTAACGATGGCCTCTAAAACGTCGCAAGCTACACCCCCGGTGGGTAATGAGTAACGAACTCCCTTCCTCCCACAGGCAAGCCCAGAGAATGTTAACTTCTCTTCAGGCTCTTTCTTTCCAACCGGGGCCTACCTGGCGGGGCGGGTGGGATTTTTGAATAGTAGGGGCCATAGAACTACTATTCTTAGTTGGGGTGGGTGGGAGAACTAGAATTGTTGTTCCCGACGGCAGAATAGTAGTTCGGCTGGTAGCTATTGAAAGCGGTTCCGGCCCGGGGTTGGGAAGAAGGGCCTATCTGGCGGCCTCCTCGACTTCCTCGATCCATCGCCTATCGGCCTATCAGTTCATAGGGGAGGGGGCGCCGACTAGACTATAGATAGTTTAGTTGCCCTTGCCCCTCCCCGGCCTACCGAGAGAACTATAGATATGGGTCACGGCTCCGAACGGATGGGAGGCCCGGCTCTAGATATATGGCTCACGGGACTCTCTATACAGTATACAGCTCCGATCTCCAATAGGTTCTTTACCGGCCCGCCCTCTCGGCTCACCGCTCGATAGGTTGGTACCGGCCCGCCCGGCTCTATATAGAAGCTCATCGGCTCACGGATAGGATATATAGCCGCCCTCGACCCATCTATATATACCCAACCGGTACGTTCAAAATCCCCTGGGCTCTCCCGCTGGACTATAGATAGTCGCCCTCCTCGCCGTGGAAGGAATGATTGATGCGAATGGAATGGTTGATACTCAACGGGCGAGAACATCCAACCTCCACTCTATCTATCTATCTCTCATGATCTATAGATAGGGCGAGAGCATCCAACCTCCACTCTATCAGACTGAACCAACCCCAACCCATAATGGCGTTGGGGCCCCGGGATAGGAAGGAGGAAGGATTAGGGGATTAGGGCCCCAACCCAAACCTAATTAGGACGGGATAGGATTAGGGGATTCCGAACACCGGTCTACCACCGAGAACACCGGTCCACCACTCACCGGTCTACCACTCACCGGTCTACCACTCACCGGTCTACCAACACCACTGAGAACACCGGTTGAATTGGATCGAAGTCGATCGATCCATATAATATATAGGGGATCCAATCCAGATCGAGGGGTCCGGGATGGGGATGGGGTCGGTTTTGCATCTATATGGGATGGGCATATATGGGATGGGCCTGAGATCAAACCCTTACCATACCATCAAGGCAACTTTAACCCCCCGACTCAAACTATATCCACCCACCCACGCAAATATCAACAATCACTCTTCCCACCCACCCGGAGGAAGATAGCCGGGGCGCTTCCACAGGACGTAGATATAGACTAAAGATCAATTCATTCCCCTCCCCCCCACCCGCACCCCTACTATTCTATGGCTGGATAATCAACAGAATCCACTGGATCACCCGGATCGACGTAAGCTACTAGGTATGCTGCTACCAAAGCTTAAGTGCTTCTAGTGGTGCTTAAGCTGCTAGATCTACTGGATCAATAACATAATCTACAGGATCGTCTGCTGGACCGACTTCTGCTACTTGTTCTGCAACCCTTGCCTATATATAGCTGCTGGATATACTACTGGTGGAAAGGTAAGCTGCAGGTGTTACTTACTATGCCTCTGATGAACTCTG
>NW_026729316.1:27500-103212 GCF_030272615.1 Cryptomeria japonica
CACAAGTCATCCCCGTATTTTGCCACATACGTGGGTTCGGTCCTCCAAGGCCTGTTGGAGCTCTCTTCAACCTGCTCATGGCTAGATCGATCGGTTTCGGGTCAAATAGGAACAACTGGGAGATTCTACCGGCCCAGGTTGGGCCCCCCACCCCTCTCCCCAACTAGAGTTGGTTCTATAGCCCCTACCCCTACCCCTACTATATAGAGGTAAAGGCCTACTCGCCCAATCGAGCTCTCCCACCCATCCTGCTGGCATGAGGGCCCCTACTATTCGCCAGGGCCCTACGGGGGTGGGAACGTCAGGAGAACCTTAGCCCCCCACCCCCCTTGCCGAATAGTAGGGCGGCCCCTTCGACATAGTAGGGGCCCGTAACCCGGAATTAATTAACCTGCTAGAGGTTGCCATTATTCTGCAGGGTGATAAATGCAACTAGAATTGTTATTCTAGCGTATTCTAGCCCCCTACTATTCGCCTTCTCGCAGGTTTATCCAGCCGCCCGGGGCCGAATTAATTGACTGATTAATTGGAGGGCTAGCCCCCGCCCCTTTTTCATATTATTCTAGCAAGCTCCCTACTATGGCAATAGGCCCTAAAATTCTATGGCCTTAGAAAACTATAGAAACGGGCACTGATTAATTCGACATCTTAGTTCGATTGTTATTCTAGCTCGCCCATTGCCCTACCCCCATTGCCCTACTATTTCAAGGGGGTAGGGCAATGGGGGTAGGGAGAACTATTTGAGATTGCAAGCTTCAATCAAGCCCTACAATGGCCGAATTAATTGACTAATTAATCAAGGGGGGAGGGCCCCTATGGGAGGCTAGTTTCTAGTTGCGGGGCCCTTTCTTTTCTTTGTTAATCAAGCCTACACCTAATGGCTTAAGCCGCTGTTCCCATTTACTCGCTGACCCATTATGCAAAAGGTACGCCGTTCAGCGCTACACTGACCCCCCGCCCGCCCACCCGCCCACCGGGGACCCGGGGGGGACCCTTTCCACGGGCCCCTACCCCTATGGGCCCTATCCTCGGCCCTATCCTCTATAGCGCTGCAGGGTGGGGGGGGCCCCCAACTTTATTGCCGTTGGGACTGACTATAATTAGCCTTGATAGTGCCGTGATGCTACGCCGCGACCGACTGATTGTTTACGCGCATCGGATTCCAGGTCTGTTGCACTCCCTTTCCGAGGGTTCTTTTCACCTTTCCCTCACGGTACTTGTACGCTATCGGTCATTGAGGAATACTTGGGCTTAGAGGGTGGTCCCCCTGATTCAAACACTCCGCGTTTTACTTGACTGGGAAGAATCGAACCCGGCTAGATAGTAGGGGCGGTAGGGCCCCCGGGGGCCCGGGGCGCCCTATCCAAACTATCCCCTCTCCTCCTCCCACCCACCCCGGGGGTGGGGAACCAATCTACAGGGCTATCACCTTCTTTGGCCAGATCTTCCAACCTTTTCACAGTTCCCCCCGGTTCTTCCATCATCCACCCTGCAGGTGAATGAATTGCACAGAGAAGAAGAGCCCCTAACAACGCCCCTACCTCTGCCTATTAGCCTTGATAGGGGGGCTATAGTTTAGCTCCCGGATTCTATAGCTATAATTCCCCCCCACCCTGCAGGGCCATCTATTCCCTATGAACCAAAGGTATGGCGCCCTATTGATTGTTGGGGGGCAGGGCTCCGCTGATGGATATTTGCCCAATCCGCTTTTGGAAATCAAGTGGGACGGGGTCTCGGTTGATTTCCTTTCCTCTAGCTACTTAGATGTTTCAGTTCGCTAAGTCGCTTCGCCCCCACCCCCCACTATAGAGGTAGGGAGTGGGACACGGTTTCCCGATCGGAGATCCATGGATCACGGACGGTATCTCCCCATGGCCTTTCGCCTTTGGAAGCGTCCTTCCCTCCCAATGCCCGGGCATCCATCCGATGCATTCCGATACAGTAGGCATTGAACCGACTGAACCTACAATTCATCTACCTCCACTAGAATCTCTCCTCCCACCCCCTGCCGCACTCGATTCTATACGTAACATGCCCTTTTTAGCCCTACTATTTGCCCTACTATTCTATTATTCCACCCACCCCTACGATTTTTTATCGCCTGCCATGCGAGCAGCCTGCTAGAGTGACGCATGTGACGTATAGACTCTGGAATCGACTAGAAATGCAGGGTGGGAAGCAATAGTTTCATTAATCAACCTGGGGCCTACTATTATTCATTTTGATCGCTACATATGACTGGTTCAGCGACCAAACGATATTTCCCTAATAAACCATCTCTCCATTTCTCAAAAGTCTGGGTCATATGACTGGCAAACCGACCCGGGTGGGTGGGAACTATAGGGCTTTAGCTTTGCATCTCTCCATTGAGAATTTTGATCGCGAATATGACTGGTTCAGCGACCCATATCAATTCCCCGAGCGGAACCCTACAATAATCTGAAGGGGGGGGTTGATCAAAAGTCTGGCTCCGTAGACTGGTGAAGCGACCCCCCATAGAATAGTAGGGATGCAGCCTATAGAATTTGAGGGGCCCGTTTCATTTTAGTACCCGGGGATCGATCCAACCAAAGTTTCTATCGGTTCAATCAGCCAGCTCCTGATCCGGCAACCGGCCTATTGTTTCTTGCCGGCGGGTGGGAGGGAACTATAGCATGTTACGTATAGAATCTGCCCCTCCCTACCTTCCCTTCGCGTTTCTTGAAACATAGGCCAATAGAAAGGCCCTACTATTCTAGACGAAAAAGATGTCGAATCAATTGCGATCGCCCCCGCGTTCAGGCTAAGCATCAATTTATGGACCCTAGAATAGTAGGCCCCTTAGACAACTATACTAGCAACCGGGGGACGCTGCAAAAGTTTGCCTTACCGTAGGGGTAGGGGGTGGGCAGGCTAGTGGGTGGGGTTCCGATAGCCCTACTGTTCGCCCTATTATTCTATTATTGCTCGATTCTATACGTAACATGCCCGGTTGCGCCATATAGTTCTAATCTACCTCTGCATGCACAACTCTATTCAAGGCTCCAATCCGTAGATAATAGAATAGTAGGGCCGATGCATGCACAGGAAGGAGATCCAGCCTTCGCAAAAACCCAATTCAGAAGAACAGAAAGCAGAACAGCAGGGGATAGTAGCCGAGCGAAGCATCTCAAAGAACCAGGTGCCAAGGTATACCCGTAGGTCTTCCGCAGCAGGAATGTTAGGTGGGAGTTCCCACCAACCCAACCCAACCTAATCGATCCTACCAACCCGCTATCAAATTTGAGGGCCCAACTGATCCTCCCAACCTAATCCATATCGGGGAGCAGCCAGTTTGCAGGGATACGCGGAATTCATCAGGAACCAGCACCCAGATAGAGTAGATAGGGCCAACCCAATTGCGCATGCATGCAGGGGATAGTTTCGGGAAGTGCGAACCATCGTGCTGCAAAGAAGGAGGTGCGAAGTATCTTAGGTCCGAGCACGGATGTGACGTACTAATCTCGATTAACAATTGCCAGCCAGCAGCCGCTAATCAAGCGGCCCCCTATCAATTCTATTTTCTCACAGCGGCCCCTACCCCTACCCCCTACTATTGTGCCCGCAGGGGAAGGGAAGAGGGCAGCGGCCCCTACGGGCAGCGGATAATGAAAGCTAACACCCCCCGGTGCATGCATGCAGAGGTAGATTATTGTAGGGCGGCCCATCGGGGCCATAGAATTGTAGGGCTTGACTGCAGTCCCATAGCAAACAATAGAAGAGAGGGCCACCCACAATGGAAGATGACGGGGGGGGCCTAACTTAGACATGTTCCGTAGAGAATCGAGATGCGGTTCGGGCGAGACAGTACCGATAGCCAGAAGTTGCTAGGGTGGCCTGGGTTCTCGACCTACAATCATTCTATGGGGGTTGGTAAGCGATGAAGGATGGAGATAGCCCGTTAGGACTTTCTTTCAATTGAAGAGAGTAGAGACGTCAAATGTGATCAGCCCCCACCCGCAGGGCGAATAGTAGGGGCCTCCTGAACACCCCCGGAGCTACTCGGATGGAGTAGAGTCGGGGCGATCTAGATTAGATATATGGCCCCTCTCCCCACCGAGTCATTAAACGGCTAGATAGTTGAGAATCGATCTCGAATAGAACCACCCATGTGACGTATATAGTCAACACCAGATTCTATACGTGATAGCAGCCTAACTAAGATTCCTGCCCTAGCTCGGATAGTTAGACTAATGTGGCGGGGTTCATAAGGAAATAAACCAGAAACCGGATGCTCGGACCAGAATGCCTATAGTTAGTTCATGCTCCGGTAACAGTAGAAAACAGACGGATGGGGTTGAGTAGGGCTTTCTAGTTGCCCGGGGAATGGGAATCAATCGCCTATCTCGGACCAGAGCCCGGGTCCCTGCCTTAGCTCCGGCGGGTCCAGACAAGTTAAGGGAGGGTAAGGATGGTCAGTTAGGCCTTCCGGTTGCCCTCCTGGGGAATGGGCGGTTACCCGGCTCCTTCATTTACTGTTACCATCCTTTGTTAACTCCCACCCGATATAGTAGTCATGTGACGTACTGGCTGGATGTTGAAATGAATAATAAAGAGGGGGGCGATATATATAGAATAGTAGGGCCCTCGGAACAAGGCAGGTAGTGATGTGATGTTAAGATTGGCCGGGCAAGCTGGATGATTGTAAACTCTTCCAAGGCCTTCCTTTCCTCTTTATCGGCTAACTCCCGGAGCATGCTTTCATTCTTGCCCTCTGTAGGATAGGGCAGGAACGGTGAAGGATGGGATGGCGGTGGGCCCCTACTATTCGCCAGGCGAAAGGAAGGTGGTAACAGCATTGGATGCAGCTCCAGAAGCAGCCCTCAACTAATCCTTCACAGAGCAACTACTATCCGCCATAGAATTGTAGGGGCCTCCCGAGAGAATAGTAGGGCTCCATCCTTCACCCCCACTAGCTAGTCTAGCCATCCAACTTCCTCTTCATCCATCCATTCTGCCCCCCCTACTATTTGCCCTACTATTAGATTATTCTCCCACCCACCCTCCTTTCTTTATTCCGACCACCCACCCATGTTACGTATAGAATCAGGAGAATACGGCACTTCTGGCACACTCCCTAGTGCCATGGTAGGGAAACTGATAGTTGAACCTGCCTCCCTCGGGTAGGTAGGTTGGGTAGGGAAGGTATGTATTGGTGTGTTTGGCCCCCTACAATTCTAATGGGAAGTAATCTTTGAAGTGCCAGGGAGGTAAGTAAGTGGAGGTTGCCCTTGCCGGGAACATGTCGTACGCTACCTCTAGAGCTTTCTTTCTTGCCTTTCAACTGTGGGAAAGTAGGGGCTCCCTGAACTCCCGGTAAACAGGATCTTGACTGCTGGCTCCGCCCCGGTCAACATAGGAACAGGTGCGGAAGCTGGGGATTCTGTCGATTATGTTTATTCGGCCTGATCGCGGAAGGATGGGAGCACCGGTTAGCAGCATTGCAGAAGAAACTGCATTGAGAAGGGAAGTTTTCCTCTTCACCCAACCCAGAGTGCGTGGTACCATCAGTCGTAGGATCAATCATAGAATCAGATTCTGTTGGAACGAAAGAATCGAGGTCATCAGAAGCTACCGTTTAGGCCGGCCCTTGCATTGAGCGGAACTGCAGTAATTAAAGGAACCAACAAATAACGATAGAAGGTGGGGGGTAAACTGCATTGGTTTTCGGGCTGCCTTGCTCCTGCTCCGACCGGTGCATTGGAGCATTCGAGCTAGCGAGGTTCCTTGCCATTCAACCCGGCCGGGAAGGTGGATATATCTGGTTGGAGGGAAGGGCTTGAGCTATCAATTCATTCCATTGCCGGGAACCCCCGGTTGTTAATACTATAATAAGAGAAAGTGCATTTCTTGGGGCAGATGGGCATCAACCAAAAGACTGTTTATCAAAGCAAAGCCTGAACTCAACTTAACAAGCAGCCTTCTTAGTCACCGTTAGTTCGATCCTTCCTTTTAGAGCATGCCCGGGCACTCGACCTTACAGGTAGGACCTTGTGTTAAGCCCGGTTGGGGCAAGGAGAACAGCATCTCAAGTTGAGTCGGTCGGATCAAGCTTGAAATGCACTCTCCAACCAGGCAAATGCCTCTCCCAGTCTTCATAGGGTGTGAATTCGGGCGAAGGCAGGCCTTTCAACATCATAACTCGTTGGTCAGCAGCTCCAGATGTAGCTTGCTTGGTTGCATGGCCAGGAGAGGAGAGTGAGATCATCCCCACCTGTTTGAGTTTTTGATCGAAGCTGAAGAGCAACAATGATATTACGTAGAGAATATAACGCCTTGAAACCCTCTCCTCTCCGGGGAATAGCTAGCAAACACCTTCCTTCGTACCCCCCATAGATTCTAAGGTCGAGTCCCCGCTAAAGCTGGAGATACGGCTTCAAATGCAGTTGATTGCCTGCCTTTCATACATACTGGAGCAGATGGGTCTCCTCAATGCACGAAAAGAAAGACTCTACTCGACTGACTACGGGCCTACGCCCCACTGAAGCCCTTGTTCGGTGCTGCCAGACAGATGGTGGAATTGATAAAGGTGATTATTTAGAAGCTCAAGCCGGAGATTCCAATAGCAGCATTACGGTTAGTAGCGGAATGATACCAATAAAGCCGAGAAAGCAAGGAAGCAATAAAAGGAGTTATGAATGTGCCGCTATTGCCTGGAGATGTTGGCCTGAGAAATCGACTTGATTCCGTACTTTCGGGTGAAGGATCACCGGTTCGGGCGGAAGCAGGCAATCAATCTCAGTTCTAGATGCAAGGCGGGCGTTGTTGATATTACGTCGATAAGATACTGCGGTGATGAGCCCCTACGGGAAGATGTCGACATACTGTGCCGGTTGCCCCACGTCAGTCAATTCCTTCCTTAAGACCTTCCTTCCTTGTAGGGGTGGGCGGAAGCCTCCAGTCATCAGAGTTTGGGTGTGCACCTTAGCATTGATATTACTACTATAAGAGGAGTTGGCCCAGCAACTATGATTGGAGAGGGGTGAAATGACTTCTTTTGTTCGAGGGTTTAGTGAGAGCTGGAGCAAGGCAGCCAATAGCGGCACATTAACCAATGCCAACCCCAGCTTCCTTTATTAACTCTACCCCCCAGATGTGAGTATGTCAATTCCTTCCTTCGTTCCCTCTCCTGTGTTGCTGGCAAGCTGCTTCTGCAGCCAGTTGAAATCGATCGATCAAAGCATAGACCCAACCGACGGAGACTCAATTCAACATATCCGCCCGCTCCAACTGATCCTGTGAGTGAAGAAGATTGATTGATTGCCTGCAGTACTGCCCATTGAAATGAACTCTCCTCGACTACCGGAAATCAAGCTGCTAACAGCATCGGTTCGAGTCCCCAACTCAAAAACTATAGGCACTTTCTTTTGGTTGGCTTCGCCGGAGCGGAGATCCGCCCCGGAGTGAAACTCCCAGACCTGTGCTTATTTAACCCCTGAGAAAGAGACCAGGACCTGAGCTTTCGATGCTGATTCCTCGACTTGTCTTCATAGCAAGCAGTTTCATTCCTCAGTTGGGTGGGGGGTAAGGAGAACATAGATTCATTGAAGCAAACAAACAAACAAAGGAAGGTCGAGCTACGGGGTCAATGGAAGCTATCCGCCCAAGCATCAACTTAAACAACCAGAAGATTCCCTTCGAAAGATCGCTGGTACAGAGAGGCTGCGAAGAGCCATGGATGAATGGTTTCTTATATACTTGAGGAGGACCGGAGGGGCTCGACTGACCAACGGGAAGGAGAGGGGTACAGCGCTCTTTAAGACCGACCATAGGGAGGGATAGGGGCTCGACCAAAGGGAGAGGAACTGACTTTAGTGACTCTACTTTCGCTATTGCTTCCCCGCCTCTGTGCCTTTACCTAAAATGTACGTGGGTACGTAATAATAAAGTCAATATGTAACCTTGCCCTTGGCTGCCTTGCTCCTAAATGCCCTTTTCTCTTCCGTCTGTGTTTCCGATTACCCAATGGAGGCTTCCTTCCATGCCTTGGGGCTACTCCCTTCGGTCGTTACTAGTTCCTCCCTTCGGGAGTAGGGAAGGGAAGAGAAGTGAATGCAATGAACTTATTTAGTTGGGTACCTAATACCTATAGTAAGAAGTGAAACAACCCGACCGAAGGGAGAAGAAGACCCAACCGATGAGTTGATTCTCATGGAAGATCTTCCCACTGCTTATCCGAAGGGGCGGATACCAGCCCCATAGAATTGTAGGGGGTTTCAGAAGTTTAGGATTGGCAATGCTGCTTTGCCAGAGAGGCGAGAGGAAGATAAACAACAAACGGCTTCTTAATTGCCGGCAATTAAAAGAAAGCATGGGGGGTAGCGATTCATTGATGTGGGGCTTAGCCTTTGGTTCGAAGAGAACCCGATGTGTAGCCGGGGCACCGTTAATTGCATTCACATGCATGTCCCCTTGTACGGGGGTAGGGGGGTAGTGGGGATGTATTCGATAGCTTCTTATATACAATATATCTTCCCGTCGTTGAGCTCAACATCTCCTCTGCTCGCTCCTGCTTTCAATGCTTTTCATCAGAAGGCGAATGCGAATACAGTCATCCCACCTGTTGCCAATGAAGTGATCGCTCTGATTGCTTTTGATTGATGAACTCATTAACTTAGAGACCCGGAATCGGGATTGATATTACATAGAGAATACCACTCGAACAGGAAGCATGGAATCAGAAGAGAACCATTTATCCCACTGGATATTCTATCTCGAACCAACAAGGAAAGAGAACAGAATAATCTGAAAGGGGCCCCTCTCCTCTATATCAGGCAGGTCATATTGCCTTTACAATAAACTTAGCCTTTCGATAGATAGTTGGTATCTATGGATCTTGGCCATCCATCATTCCCAGGAAGAGAAGAAAAGTCACACCACACAGAGCAGGCAACCTTGAAGTCAGGGGGTAGTGTCGCTTCGCTCCACTAACCCTACTAATGAACTTCTATTTGTTACCAAATATCTCTAGTAATACTCCCGGTCGGGAAGTTCTCGTTCATTGCATTCACTTGTTAGGTTGGGTTCTTCTGTTGAGTTGTTAATTCAGCCAGTCAAGTCAATTCGAGCTAGTAAAGTCTCTCAATTTAAGGTCGAGTGATCCCGGCAATGAACAAAAAAACAAAGTAGAATTCAACAAATGGGAACCCTGTAGATCCTATTGATTTCTCTTCCTCTCTCCCACCCTTCTCCGGTTGACTCAATTTCTTCCACTTCTTCGACTCCTTTTCTCTTTCCAGCATCCAAAAGAGTATCCTCACCCACGCGGGGAAAGGAGAGGTGAGCTATTGAGTTCTTCGCCTTCCTAACCAATAGGAGTAGACTTTTTAGGTGGAATTGATTGATCCGCTTCGCTCCCTTACATTGCTCTCCCTCTTCTACCCGGCACAGTCTGAATAGTTAGTTGGGGGCCTTAAGGCAGGTTCAATGCTTAGGCCAGGTGGGGGCTTATTATATACGGCTTAACCGGAGCTGCTAATGCCCCACATCGGCACATTCAAGCTGCACCCTACCCACTAGGCTCTTACTTCGAGTGATCAAAGGAAGTCCCATGCCCATATCCAACTCTTCGGCTCCTGCCTTACCCGGGGCAATCGAGCTCGACTAAAGACCCGAGAAATCATTCTTCCGATTTCCTGCCTCTATTTCTATCTATCTTTCTCGATACTGCTGATGGAGTTATGAGCCGTCGTCCCTCTGATGTTAAACCCTCTTTCGAATGCTGTTGATTGCTCCCACCACCCCCTACCGATAGAAGGGAGGTCTGAGAGTCGAAGGGACTGGACTGGGCGCCTCACTTGGGTACTCTTTTCATGATGTTTGGCCCTCCCGGCTGGAGATTGGCTGAATAGACAGCCATTTGATAGAACTGATCAATGGAGGGCCTTTTTTTCTATCATTCGGGTTGAGTCGTTAATTCATCCCTCTCCTTAACAGTCTTAAAGAGCCATTTCATCCCTCTCCCTCGAGCCCTATGGTCGGTCTTAAAGAGCGCTTTACCCCTCTCCTGACCGGTCAGTCGAGCCCCTCCGGTCCTCTCCCTTTGGTCGAGCCCCTCCGGTAAGTCCTCCGGTAAGTCCTCCGGGCCGTATGTAATATGACGAGATCGAATAGAAGGGAGTTACTTCAGGTTTAGCCGGGGAATCAAGAAAGAATGATAGCGACCTTAGCCACTAACAAGCAGTTCCTTTGAATGCTGACCCAACCTTAAAGCCCTCGCCTTGAGGCGGAATCCCCGGCAAAAGGAAGTATCGGAATGGAGGAATGGGTCTGAATCCATGGCTCATATGTTTGGTTGTTTGGCCAATGGCCCCAATGCGTAAGCAGGGGATAAAGCAAGAAAGTCAGAAAAGGGGAGAGGGTTATAACCCTGGAGATAGAGTCATCGTACTGCAAGGACAACTGGTCTCAAGGGTGGGAACACTATTGGTTATCGAAAGAAAGGAAGTTCGTTAGACCCTCTCCGGTTTGCAGTCATTTGCCTAGGGCCGACCCCACGGAGCATTGAAAGCTTGAAATCAGGAAGCAGCTCGTCGTGATCGTAGGAAGTTTCATGCTTTTACCCCTATCCGGGGTTTGGCCAAGCTGCTCTATCTAGTTATCCTAATGGATTGGTTGGTTACTCTTTCTCAAAAGCTTGAGTTGATATTCCGTAGATAAGGAGACAGATGGCCTTCGCCTCTCATAACTGGCAGGCAGGAAAGTCACTCTGAAGACTGCTCGTTAGCTTTATTTCTTGCTGTTTTTGTGGATTCTCACTTATCGGTATATTGATAGCCCAGCTGCAGTGAAAGTGAGAATGATAGGGAGAATTGAAAGGAAGCTTTCAATGCCCTACAATTCTATGGGCAGGTCCTGGTATTTAAACTCCATCAAAAAGAGCAAAGGCAGCTAAGTCTGATCGGTAATCAAGAAAGACATTTGGAAATGAAGATAGAGGTCGACCCCACCTGCTTGCTGGATTAAGTGGAATCTATGCATTTGTCTATCCACTTGGGGCTTTAGACCCTGGCACGAACGAGGATTCAGCGGGTAGGAAGGAACTCTCAATGCTACGGCTTCCCTTCTCAATGCTGCATCCGACCGAACCGCAGGGGCTCCATTGGATCATTGATATTATATATGTAATATGATGTAAGTTGACAATGTTTTCATTGGATCTCCAGCTCGCAGAGCAGCTTGACCAACTCCTCGACTTGACGTAGCTATCTTTCTATGGCTAAGGGCTGTTAAGACTTCCTTCCTTTTAGCCTTCCTCCACTCCGGGTCTTAAGAGTTCTCTATGGGGGTATCGACCCACCCAATCTATCACATCCAAAGCAACCTCTCGTAGCTGCGCTCACCCGGGTTATTCTCTTTGGATGCAGGAGTGAAGCCAGCTTTGGCAGTGACCAACGTCGGGTCGAAATGGAGAGGGAAAATAATCAAATAGCGCGATTCCGCATCTGACTTTCTCTCTTATTCTTATAGTCTCTAAAACCGGCAGGCCCCTTAGAATAGTAGGGTCAACGCCATTTCAAGGAGTAGATTTTGCCAGGTATCGACCCATGGCTGGGGTCATTATGGAGCAGTATAGTGATAATGTAGGTTCCGCCCGGAGAATCGAAGTGACCAAACAACTATCGGAGCTTTCTCCCTTTCATTGTCCCTTTTCCCACTATTGTTTCTCGATTTCAATTGCCGTTAAGTCATAGCCCCGGAGATACGTACAATAATCTGAAAGGGGGGTCAGCTCGAGTGCTTTTGCTCCAATTCAAGGACCTGTTATGGGTACTCGTTGAGCCTTTGAACCCTTCGAGTCGATCCGCCTATCATTTATTTAGGGGTGCGTGCGCCTTGTGTTAATACGTAGATAATAAACGGATAATCTCCACCTTTTTTGATAGAAGCTTTTATTGGGCTCGTCTTGTTGTTCCGATCAATGCCTTTCATCGCATTGCTTTCTCCGGCACTGGGAGCTGCATTGCTCGGAAATAAAGAAATCGCGAGGTGCCGAACCGACATGCATGCGTTAATTCTAAACCCAACTGAGGGATCCATTGGTGCATCTGGGCCGGGTGAGAGGAATAAGGGCAACTCGGGCTATCCCTGCCAATTAGGTGATGCAGTTCAGTTGGGATGTTTCATTCCCGGCACCCGATTGGTTCTATAATTATTAACAACTGAAGTGGGGAGAGGAGAATCAGTTCCATCAATTGGTTCCTCGAATGCGGGTGCAAAGCAAACGGTATCGGGGCGGGTTCAGTTGATATATCGTACAATAAGAGACTGCCTTATTCCTCTTCCTTCCTCGGGTCGAATCGATACATAAATGCATGGGGGCAAAGCTGCAGTTCAATAATTCACGATTGCCAAGCCGCTTATCATCCTCTCTTCCGCTCGCCAGGGTTGGAGAAACGCTTAACATTCCATGCGAGCTTCTCATTCAACAAATCTATCTCCACCCGACCCGGAACCAGCTTCAGTCGACTAAAGACCGATAGGGGATTCAAAGACAGAATTAGCAGCATTTCTCCCCGTAGCGGCATAGCTTCTTCCGAGCGAGCCCTATCAATGTGAAATGGATAAATCGATGTGTCGGGTTCACACAAGGCTGGGAGACAGGTGCCCATTAGAAGTATTTAAACCAATTGATCGCGCGCCTAAGGTATCCTCACGAAGGGACAAAGAAAGGCAGCTAGGCTCAATGCCACAGACAGGTCAGTCGATCTCATTCATTCGGATCAGAGACCACGGTCGGTTCCTTACTAACGGAAGAAGATGTGGGGACGGATGAACGAGTGATTGATACTATTTGTCTCCTTTTCGCCCTTCTTTCTCATGAGTCGACCGGAGCATCCCACATAAAATGAACCGTCAAAAGTATAGGTTGGTTGGATGGAAGTTTTTGAAAGCTGATGCTGGGCCAAATGAAGGATTTGATCGAAAAGACACTCGACCTGTCATTTGTAAATACGTATGTAAGAGAACGCCCAACTCTAAGTGAAATGAATGATGATTGTTACAAGCATCGATCTTCTTTTCTTTCTTTATTTATTTCTTCCATAGTTTATCCTGCGGGCGACTAAGATTGTTTGTTAATTCCTCTGAAACCTGGCAGGGACTCGGATAGGAATACCCATGGGTCGAGGAGAAGATTGCTTCAGTAACTCCCTTCTATGCCCCCCTGCCTTGCCTCTTCGAATAAGTGACTGCCGGTGGTGGATCTGGCTTCGAATATCCATCATCTATTATATACGTCTTAACAACTGATAGTACCGGTCGAGCCCACCTATGTGCATTCTTTATTTACCCACCTGGATACGGCTTAGTGGGGGCATGTGATCCGATATCTCCTTTATGGTACGGTGGATCGGGTGGGGAAAGGAGAAGGAAGCAGGAGAGCTTAAGGCAGAAGAGAGTTCAATCGACCCAGATGGCTGCCACCATGACTCTTAGAAGCTGCTTTCGACTTCACTTCCCATTGCAATTAATCGATTGAAAGGAGAGAGACTTCAACCAAAAAGACGTATACAATAGTAGTGCTAGGGAGGAGCGGAAGAAGCTGGAATGCTCTTGTCCCCTCGACCTTCAGTTAGTTGTTTGGCTTGGCCATAGGTGGGACTTTATAAGCTTGCCGGGGGTCATGAGGCAGGTCGATCACCAGCGGTAGGATGAAGCAGCAGCATTTAACCCAGCCCATAATGTTCCGGAGAAGGCGAAAGCCAAAGAACAGAAGAGCTTCCGAGCTGAAATGCTTTGCTGGCACAGTCGAGAAAGGAAGGATGATTTGTCATGTTGTTATATACGTATATAGGGTCGAGTGATTCATCTTGTGGGTGTTCGAGCGAGCTTACCAGGGTTCTGCTCCATTGATTCACTCTTCGCCTCTGTCAACGGATACGACTTAACGACCCTCTTCCGGTCTTGGAGCTTTCTTCCTTTCTAAACGACTTTCATTGCTCTCCCCACCGGTTACTTCGGAAACATCAACTCCAGCTCTCGGAGCAGCATGACCAAATGCACAATATCCAGATCCGTGCCGGGACAGATGGCCTCAATTTCAATGCTGCAGAGGGGTAGATAGCTATGAGAGTGAGCAGGGAACGCGAATGCATAACCGAAGGGGATCAACAGAACTCGAAAGGTGTTCAATAATGGTTTCCGAAGCGAGGTTCCATATTAATATACGGAGCGAGCAAGCTATTAATTGGCACAATTCACATCAAAAGAGGATTTCTCACTCACTATCGATGCCATTGGGGATACTCGCTTCAGATAAATAGGCCTGGTACCAAACCCAGAATTAACAGGTCTCGTTGAGGGCTTGTCTTAGAGTCGAACCAATCGCCCATCCCTGCCTTTTCATGATGGATCCATCAGGCGGCATTCCATCTCCGGTTAAGTCGGGCACATGGTTCCTTGGAGTTGGGCACCTAAAGATGGATTGATTCTCTGAGCAAGGCCATAATTATGGTGAATGGAGAGGAAGTTCAGCCACTAGCAGCAGTTCCGATTTCACTCTTTTGTCCCGCCACCCTACCCCGACTCGAAACAATGCGAAAGAGAAGAACGAATGCACCCCTGAGAAAACGCACCCAACTGCACTAAGATTCTTTTCCTCGACTGGTTATGGTAATCTGTGTATAAGATCCGGGCGGATATCTGAATGCAGCTTCCTTTCCGAAGGAGAGCTACCGGTGCTAAGTCTTATATACATATTACCTCGAGTGCCTTCTCCTCTGCTTGGAATGCTGCTTCAAAAGCTTCTAATTAGCAATCGATCTCTTATGTAGCAACGGAATAAGATTCTCAACTCTACACCTGATGGAACCAGGGACGAAAGCGAATCAACTCCCCGTAAAGGGTAGACTCGTGTATCCATTCCTATTTCTACCATCACCTTCAGCCATTGAACCCGGGCCAGCCCTTGAAAGCGGGAGCTTTGAAAGCCCTTTATCTGAGGCAGGTCGACTTCATGGATTCTGAAATGCCTCCTTCGGCTCCAAGCTCCACCGGTCGGGTCCACACTGACAAGGCATTCCTATTTGTATGAGCCTAGCTTGCTTGCTTGAATGCTGTACCTAACAGTCGGTCCCGTTCCCCTCCGCCCGTTAATAAGATTGCTTGCCAGCCCACCCCGGCAAGGGGGCCTAACAGCAGCTAGAAAGGAATCAAGCATGCCCCTTTAGAATAGTAGGGATCGAATTGATGAAAGCGGAAAGACAGCCCTTGAGGAAGGATAGTGCATCGGCCCGGGAAACAGGATCTTGACTGCTGGCTCCAAAAGAAAGAAAGGAAGCAAGCTAAGTCAGTGGAGTCCGAAGGCCAGCTGTTAGCATGTGTGCCGGTTAGCTGCATTGAGAAGGGAAGATCTGTAGCAATGAAAGCAAAGGCAGAGGAACGAGGAGTCAGTGGAAAGGCAGGTGGCTCCCTAAACTAAAGGGCAAACATCATATGTTGATCCATCCCTCGATGTCTTCTCTTCTGTCTGTTGGTTCGGCTCCGACCGGGCCATGGACCAAGGAATAAAGTCAGGGTGATGGCAGCTAAGCTTGAAAGCCGATCGAGGAAGGGGAATACGAGACAATTGGAGCGAAATAAGGGGCATTAACCGCACCTGAGGTCTTATGACCCGAGGGGACAGAATTGCCTCGGAGCGAAGCGAGCTACCGGGACGTATTAGAAGCTGGGGCTGGGTTTAATGCCTCAACCGGATGGAGGTTTCAATGATGAAGCTGCTGATCCTGTGTGTGGTTGCCAAGCAAGCAAGCAAACAAAGGGCAGAAGGGAAGAGAGAATAAAAACTTTTCAGACGGAAGCCCGGTCGGAGCAGTAGCTCGTAAGCAAGCAAGTGGTTGAAGCATTCATTCTTGCATTTCCCCTCCATGGCCATTTGGTTGGTAAACTTCGAGCTTAGCTGCTAAACTTCTATATGTCTTTTTTGGTTGCTTGGCCGGAGCGGGCGGGAAAAGAGGATTCAAAACCATCACTTAGAAATTCCTCTCCTTAACAGTCGAGTGCCCTCCGGGCCATATATAAGCACAGGTGCCTTCCCAACAAGAATCAATGGCTCAAAATGAAGAACCTTTTAGCGAACACTGACCGGCACTGTCTTAAGACTGAGAATAGCAAGGGGTTTCTAAAAGGAATAGGGTGAAGCTGCCTCTGCTCGTGTACTTGGGACTTCTCTTCTGGCTAGGGTTTATTCCTATCTTTCTTTATGTTGGCCCTGGGTTCACTGGTTCGTTCCGAACCTGCATCATCCCAAATCCTACCAATCGTCAGCTCTGTCAAACAAAATTTTTCATGTTTGGAGGCTCCCCGTAGGGGTCCCCTTAAAATAGTAGGGCAAATCCTAGATTTGTAAGTCATGCCGGAAGGAAAGATGGTGCATTTCGGGCCTTCGCCCCTGGTTATCAGTCTTTATTTCCGGCAATTGAGTGAGTATCCCGACCGAAGAAGGGACTTCCCACAGAGCCAGGAGACCTGTTCGACCATGAGTTCAATTAGCTGCCTTTCGAACCTACCTTTCAGTCGAGTTGACTGGCCCAGATACTGGTAATTGATTTCTTCCCATCCCAGTCTCTAGCAGACTGCTTCCCACCCTCCTATTTGGCTTTAGCAGTTATTTGCCGGGTATGGAAATCAATCGCGTGCGTCAAAAATCATGTTTTGATTTAAGTGGTCTCACGGCTTGAAATCCAATTCCTCGGGTTGCCCAGATCGAGTCTACTTTTTAAGGTAGGTTTTGATTTCATATGGTTTATATGGTGAAATCGAGTGGCTAAGTTTGATCGAGATGGATTGATTTGCCTTGCCCTTCTGACCTTTCTCTCCCCTTTATCTGATCGACGACCGATTCAATCCATAGCGAAGATCCTTGCAACCTGCCCTTCATTCGAGAGATAAGAGCTCCCATCTCAACTGCTACGAGCTAGCCCATTTCCATCTATTGCTTCTGAACCAACTGGTGGATGATTTGAGTTTGGTTGGTCCTGCTTCTAATACGTATTAATAGAAATCCACTCCACCGTCTCGCCCACTACCCCCCGGGGCATGGGAACATCTGATTTCAATGAATCGCTATGAGTCATTTCACCAGCAATTCACTGGCAAAAGGGGAAGCAGCTACCCTCTCTTGAAGCACTGAAGCTCGTGAAGCAAAACAACCAAAGAAAGACATTTATAGATACCCGCAGCTTCGATACAATTGAGACCTATGAGGCTACGAAAGAGAAAGACATTCATTTAATCCACGGCTGCTACGGCTGCTGCTCCGACAACTGGTGAAGCTAGTGCAGCCCTTATAGCGTAGGGCAACTCGTGCTACCTATGCTGCTCTGACTAGAAGAATTCAGATAGTATAGCTGGTAGAGATGATAGAGCCGGTAGAGCTGGTAGAGATGGTAGAGTCAACACATTGATTGGATCTCAAGGGAAAGGCACTTTTCCTCTTTGATTGAAGAACCGCTTCGCTCTCCTCTTGAACTGACCTGCCGAAGTGAATAAGATTGATTCTCTCGATAAAGAAGGTAGGGGTAAGTTCCCTGCATGGGGAGATATAACATCAATCTGCCCTATCTATATATGGGGCCTGTCCTTCCGTGTAGGCGGGATAGAGAAGACGAGGAGCCCCTACGCGAAGGGGGGTGGGAGGATAGCCGGGATTGCGGGATGGGTGGGAACTATAGGGCCGAACAATTCGGTCAACTTGACCCGAGCAGCTATCTATGTCCGTCCAATGCGATGCAGTTAGTTGGTCCGCTACCATCCATGGAAACTGGAGTAGTTGGTCCCATAAGCAGGAGGTGAAGAAGCTAGCTATCTCTCAACCGCCATCTCTCAACCGCCATCTCTCAACCGCCATCTCTCAACCATAGTAGGCTTCTTCTTTTTTCGCATCAAATCGCCGGCCGCATTATTAGTCGTCAGTCGGCCACAGCTATTGAGGCTTGGGTGAAGCAACACTCGCCATCCACCGGTTCATCGAATCGAGTTCGGCATCTCGTCGGGCTACCGAATAGTAGGGGCCCCCCCACCCGAACCACCAGAGATCGCATCCGGATCGCCCCATGCATGAAGGACATGATCGCATGCATCCTCCAGACAAGCCCCGCCCAAGGCATTATTCATTCAAAAGCTAGGGGTTGGGAGGATCCCTATATCTTCCTGCCATATAAAACTCCCTTAGAATTTGAGGGGGCAACCGGGGGGCCACCCCACTTCTGCATCGGGACGGATCAAACCGCTATTGGATCCGCTAGGTACTTAATCAGATTCTAGTGCACCGGGTCGCTACCCGAGTTCTATTTAAGCATCTATCTCTCTCTGAACCCGGTCCATCAGAAGCTTCTGATCAAGGACATCTGGTAGCTGCTATTGGATTGGATTCCCGGTCGAGAGGAAACTGGAGCCCTACTCTTATCAGGGGAATCGGTTGGTCCACCCGTCTCATAAGCAGGAGGTGAAGAAGCTCTCACTATCTCTCAACCCAAGGAGTAAGTGTCCAATCTCGCTTCTGAACAATCTCGGGAACTTGAATCCAGGTTCTTCACGGAGAGCCCCTAAGGGGCCAGTTGCCCGATTCACCAATTCCCATAGAACACTTTTCACGCACTTATTAATCAGTACCATAGAATTGTAGGGCCTATTGCCATACCCTTTACAAGCCCTTTAGAATAGTAGGGGGCTCTAATAATTCATTAATAAACCTGCTATAATAAGAATCTAATAATAGGGGCCCATAGAATTGTAGGGAATCCCATAAATAGTAGGGGGCTAGAGTAACAATTCCCCGTGAGCCCTGCCTGCCCGTAGAGACTTGCGTTCCTGGACAACTGCATCCATCCATCCTTTTCATAATCCATCCATCAGCTGGACCATCCTTCCTCCCTAACAACTAGAATAAGGTTGACTGGGCCCCTCAAATTCTATGGGCCGTTGGGATTACTTCCGTGTTCAGTTCAGGTCACTGTTCACTCATCCCCGGTGGAGCAGCCACCCGGTTAAAAGGATGGCCGGATGGAGAGCAGGTCCCCGGCCTATAGTTTCTTTGGCCCGGTTTGAAAACAAAACAATAGTAGGGGCCAGATTCTATACGTGATAGCCTAACTAGACTCAACCGGAGCTCACACTTCCATTCTCTCAACAGCAGGAACTCATAATTCAACAACTAGAATAATAAGGGCAACCGGTCCTCCCTCCTTAGATCCGGCCTCCCTTTAACCCCCGGGCTGTAGAGGGGGTGAGGGATAGCTTGTCCTACACCCCCGGATGGCCATGTTACGTATATAGCCTTCCTTCCTTCCCTATCCAATGGACGTTCACTCTACCGGAGCTCCCGCCGTGAAATGAGGAGGACCAGATATCTATCTAGTTCGCTAGCTAGCAGAGAGTTCGAAAGCATGGGCCGGTTAGCAGAGCAGTGTTGGTTGATTCCCTCAATTCCGAGCAGAGAAAACTTTCGTATTAATTAGTAGGGGGGGGCACCAGAGGTGGAAACAAAAGCATCGGTTGCATGCATGCATGCAGACCTGGTTTTCCCCCTTTTAGTTTATCCGGAACCCCAGCATAAGTATCAGCATGAGAGGCAAAGGTAGGGGCAATAGCAACGGAAGAAGCGCTCGTTTACCGCCGCCTATAATAAACTACTCAATCAACAATTGCTTACCCGACTCGATCTTGCAACTTTAGGTTATGCATCTGGATCCGAAACGGGCTATGGAACAACTCAAATAGGTAAAAAAAAGCTGTGCTACCACTGCTGCTCCTGGATCTGCTCCTCCTTTTACCACGCTATGGCACACCCTAAAGGAGTAGCTGGTGGATTGTCAATGGTGAGTAACGAAGAATAGGCTGATCCTTCTCCGTCTACCCGCTCTGCATCTCTGAGAGCACTAATAGCCGCCTAAGGTGGTTGGTGGAGAGAAAATCTCCACTTAGAAGACCTCCCATTTCGTTCTCGCATCCTAACCACCCGTTTAAGAAGCAGTAGAGCAGATAGCCAAGGTGGGAACAGTACCAGTGCCCGAACCATGACCAGGTTATTAAGATCCAGTCCAAGCATAGGCAAAGGTAAAGGCGTAGGCACCTAAGACGGTCAGAAAAGCCCTAGTTTCAGGAGATTCATATGCAGATTGAGCAGATCCAATTCCATCACCATTATCAGAAGCAAAGGTGGGAACATAGCTTGTGACATCAGTTGTTTAGCCAACAGCAGAAGAGATGGAGGTAGCGGTCGCAGAGGAATCTACCCTTATTAATGAATTAATGGATCTATTCAATATGGTTATCAATCTGCTCCTTGAACCAGGCAAACTCCGCCCACTTTCTGGCTGGCTCTCAAAATAAAGGAGTGTCGCAGGCATAGACTTCTTATTACCTAAATACGCCGGCTATACTCGATCTCTTTCTAGAATTGGATATGCAACTGGAGGTTCTACTCCAGGATATGGACCCGAGCGAAGGGAAGCTGGGGGGCTGGTGGAAGAGGTCCTGCGGAAAGACCTACCTCCTTCCTTCAGCCCGCCTATAGGCGTGTATAGCCCACCACTGGCAGCAGCAAGAGGGTCTCCCTCCTATCTGGCGACCACTCACTCTATTCTGCTGATTTGGGATTTTGGGGAGCGGAGCTTAGGGGGGATAGGCCCAAAACATTCATCTCCGACTCCTTGGTTGGGGCTGTTCCGCTGGGAACCAGACCTGAGCCTGAGTTAGATTATTTATTCAATTTATATGCCTGGCCCTAGCAGGAATCACTATGTGGGGTTGCTGCCAGGCAGGGACACAGAAGAGCAAGGATCTCCTGGCAATGACAGGCAGGGGAAAGCCCCTATTTCGGTCGGTCCATCTGATCCCTCCCTCCCTATATTATTCTGTTAAACAAGGCACCAGTGCAGTGATGCAAATCCAAAAGTACTGGCCCTTTTTTTTATATCGTTCAAAGCGGCAACCCAAAGTTGACATGGCTGCTCAAAGTGCTAACAGCAGCTTAAGAGAAGGAAGGGGCAGGGCCGGTCAATCACTATCCCTTTTTATCGAATGCGAACTAATAAGGGGAGGCCTGGCGACAAGCAATACGACTGAACACCCAGCTCCCTAGAATACTAGAGAGGATATGAATCTGCCCTACTATTCGCCCCTACCATTCTATAGGCAACCTCTGCATGCATCAAAGTGCCTCTATTTAAAGAATAAATCTCCTGCCCCGATTCTCTGGAAAATGGGAGTTCCATCCAAGAGCAGCCCAGCTCAGGAGATAGCCTGCCAGCCACCTCGCTAGTAGTGAAATTAATCAAAGTAACATCATAGAAAGACAAAGGATAGGGGTGGACTTGAAATGGATAGATAGGGATAGTTAGGTAACACGTCTTTTTACGTTATTGATCTAAACCGCTCTATCCAAGGACATTGAATCACCTTCCACCCTTCCTTAACCCCCGGTGTGGGATGGAGAGGCTGGTGTTCCATCCATCTATTATATACGTGATACGAAAGATGAGCTGGGAGAGCCCCACCCAATCGTAGATTCTTCAGAGACTTCACCCGGTTCCGCCGGAGTTGAGTAGCGGCTATGTCGCTAACTCGCTCTGTCGGCTCCACCCTTTCTCATAGGCAGACACCCGTCACTCATCCCTAAGATCATAACCCAATGTCTCTCTGTTTGGTGGTTGTTCCTAGTTTTGGATTAATGTTACGTATCTAATCTTGACTGCCCAATGTTAGGTCGAGGTCAATTCCGATTGATTGTGATTCCGATTCGACATCCAAGGCTATCGAAAATGTAGAGCATTGACACCCGGCTTCTTTGGAGTCCAATGCCTGTTGACTCTTACTCTCGGGCTAGCGGTGGAGTCGCTACGTTGAACATTCTTCCCAACTGGGCGGCAGATTCATGTTACGTATCGACTCTTGACTGCCCAATGATTCAACACCTCTTCGATTCATTCAGGAATGTACATTTGCAGTAGCCGGGGTGGGCCCCCCCCATTCTAGTTGTTGAATAGTAGGGCGTTCCAAATCATGGGTGGGATTCCGGATCAGATGAGATTGGATCGAGCCCTCTCGAGAATCCTCGTGGTTGGGAGATGCTGGACCAGATCCTACGGAGAAAACACTCCTTCCTCGGAGCTAGCTCCCAACTGGTCAATCACCTCCTCCAACTAGATCCTCCCACCCCCGTGGGTGATAGAGTTGGTGGAGATGGGATACTTGACTCCCAATTGTTGGCATTCCCTTTCAGTCAAATCGTTGATACTCCCATATCCCTTTCGGGTGCACCGGGATAGCGGGAGGGCCATGGCCTCATCAGTTGCCCTTCTAGATTGCGAAGGGAGGAGATCGTGAGCAGTCGAGTGCCCCACCCAGAATTGGGATAGGCCTAGCCCCCTCCTGCCGCAGTCGAGTCAAATGTTGGCACCTACCCACATATGTTCTCAACCATGCCAGGGGGTTCCCCGAGTGATTCATTGGGCCATGCTCGGGCGGACCAAACACAGATAGATCTAGTGAGGGCACGGTCCAAGGCCCTACTATCTGAGTTGAAGTTGCGTCGAGAAACAACAGCACCGGGGGCACACGAACCACCTCCCACCCGCCCCGTAGGGCACACACCGTTGTAGGTTATTCGCTTCTCAAAAATAGATGCCGGTTATCCCGTACCGGGGCCCCAGCCTTCTGAGATTCGGATCAGTTGGTCGAGTGGGGAGTGCCGGGAGATGGGAGATACGGGCATGCCCTATTGTTTCTTTAGGCTTCTCTTCTTGACCTCGGTGCTATGGGTGGTAAACTACCAGGGGACGGGAGGTATAAGCTGCTGGGGATGGTCGAACTCCCGAATTGATCGAGTTGGTGCCGACTGGCAGGAGTCTAGAACCTCATCGTACTCCTCAGATAGTAAATCGGGTGAGTAGGGAGCGGATCTCATAGAGTTGGAAACAACCAAGCATTCTCTTATGGCAAACGGATGAGTGGATATGCGGATCGGCCACTTTCAATTCATCGGCGGGGCCACTCGATTGTGATCCCGTTTGAGTACTACAGACAATAAGGAAGAGGCGACGGTCTGGGAAGGTCCGAGTATCACCGCCTGGGTTCGCCCTGCCCTCCAATTCGAGTTGTAGGGGATGAGAATAGCTGTTAGGTAGGAGGTGTATTACCACCGGGATAACGGCGCAGTGGCAATTGCAACAGCAGTAGCACCGCAACGGGAACAGCTTGAGCAACTGGGGTCACGAACAGGGGTGCACCCCACACAACAGTTGCAGAGTCCCAGTGGAACAGGTTCACTAGATAGGCGATAAACGGTTCCGATGCATAGGATGCAGTTGGCCAAAATTCCGGATCCTCCCCGAGCCGCCTAGAAGATTGTGCTGTGAACTCCCCCCACCCACCACGCATGATCTCGATCCGAATAGGAACTGGTCCAATCAATCTGATGAATGATGGTGTTCTGCTGATCCTGAGTGCCTCATCGTTGATCCGGGGTGTCCCCAACCACTAATAGCCGCCCAGCGGATTATGAATGCCAGTTTGTGGGGTCAATAAAGCACACTGAAGTGATACGGACAGTTGGGAAGAATGTTCAACGTAATCAAGAGAGTGGTAGAGGGCCAAATCGATTCTATATGTAACATGACCCCCCATCCCCAATTGGCTGGTAACATTGATTCAATGGACATTGACATAATAGTAATATTCTAATTGCCTTTTTGAAGCAGTGAGATTCCGTACCCATATTTCCATCTACATATTGGATAGTATGCCGTCAATGGAAGAGGGGGATAGTTTGGATAGGGCCCGGTTTAATAATACTACCCATACCCATTCGTTCCAGGGTTTCCATAAAAGTTGTTTCGTGCCGCCCCTACTTATAACTACTATAGAGGGCCACAAATCAACATCAATCCAGGAACTATCTATCTATAATTGGGGTGCACCAATTCTAGTTATAGTTCTCTTCTACTATAGATAGTAGGGGTGCACCTACAATAATATAATAGCCCTTAGAATAGTAGGGCTAGCAACTCTAATTAGAGGAGGGCCCCGGCTGGGGGTTGATTAATTGACTGATTAATTGTCTCGCCCGCAATTCTATGCTAAAGGGCGAGACTAGCGTCAAAGTAGCGGGCTGCAGTCAAGCCCTACAATGGCTCGGCTGGGGCCAGATTATATACGTCACATGGGTGGGCCCCTCTCTTTATTAGTTTAGGTCGGGGATAGAGATCGTGATAAAATTATTAGGGCAATGATGAACTATAGATAGTTTCCCACCCACCCGCCTATAGAATGGTAGGGGCTCCTCCTTATGTTAGCTTATTCTAGCAGGTTTATGAATTGACTTATTAATTAACCCTTTAGAATAGTAGGGGGCCATAGAATAGTAGGGGCCACCCACCCCTACAATTCTATGGTAGTCTTAATTGATAGTTGGCATGTTACGTATAGAATCTTCAACGGTCCCCCTACTATAGCACTAGGTCGAGTATCCATAGTTAGTATAGAACCAACTAGAGTGCCGAAGAACTATAATGCCCCCCACCCTGCATGCCCCTACTATCTATAGGCTAGAGAGAGCCGTTGATTCTTTCCTGCATGAACTCCGTTGATGAGATCGATTCTCGCCCATAGAATAGTAGGGGTTGACAACCGGCTGTAGGATAGTAACTAGAATAAGGAGGGCAACCGGGTGGGAGGGCTGGGGCGGCTTATATTATTCCATAGAATTTTGAGGGAAGCTCAACTGATTCAGATGCTGGGCTCAACTGGTTGAGGGAGTTCAAGCCTATCAAAATTGTGGGCAAATTAGGAAGGTCTTCACTTCTCGCCTGGAGTTCGTTCTGACAACTCTAGTTGCTGCTCCCTATGCACCGGAAGTAAGGTTCTATTATCTATCCTTCACCCCTGCACGGTTGGCCCGGTTATATTAGTAAATGGGTTTGGGTTCCTAGGATGGCATAGTTAGTGCGAGAAAGGAAGGTGGGGGGGGGAAGGGAACAACAACTAGAATGGAAGGTAGGAAATTAGTTGAATCCCGGCTAGGCCTAAATTATCTGGATGTTTGGCCCATGCTTTCTGCAAGACTGGTCCGGGGAGATCTCCTCGTGCCATCCTTGGCCATCCCCTCACCCACGGTAGGATAGGACGTTAGGGCTCGTGCCATCCTGCATGCACCCCCGGTCAAAAGTGAGGGCCCCAGGTAGTTGAGTTGATTGTCGAGTTAGGACAGGTGTTAACTTCTCTGAGTTGACAACCAGAAGGAAGGACCCCACACTACCCGAAGAAGAAATCTGCCTCAAAAAACTACAGGCACTCCAGAAGACTAGCTTTTAGGAATTCTCATCGACCGCCATGAAGACCATTGGAATTCTCATCGACCGCCAGCCCACAGAGTTAGGATTCCAGGAGAATGATTTAGCTGCGGGAAGGAAGGAAGTAGCTTTATAGATAGCAGGAAGGAAGGTGCCCGGTTGGAACTAACTATAGTTAGAACAAATTGACCGGGGCCCCTTCAGTTCGATGGTTAGGGAGATGGTCCTTGCCCTCAGGTCCAGCTCAAAGGAATTCCCCTGCCTGTAGTTGTTCGTTCAACCGCCCCAGGCAATATTATCAACTATAGGATACATGGGGTTGGGTGGGCTCAGTTCAACCAGTTATCTTGTCGGGTATGGAGTTTATGCTATGAAGAGAGTAGTTGAGGTTGGGGCCATAGCTAACTCGGTAGTCCTTCATTGCCACCGTGCATGGGTGCCTACTATTTAAAGGGGCTCATCCAGCCGTCCATCGAGCCCCGGGGACTGGAAAGCTATCCATAAGTTTATGTGATTATCCATCACTCTCACAACTATAGAACAAAGGCTCTACCTTCCCACCCTGCTGCGAGGGAATAGTTACCCCCGATCGAGGAGTAATGCGTCGAATTCGGGAGCAGGCTTAGCCGGGAGGAGGAACCATCCTCCAACGGCATCTAGCTCCTCCTGTCCAACCCCATAGACTCGGTCGGGGGCCTTAGAAAACTACATTAGCAACCGGGGGCCTCCTGTCCAACAACTAGAATAAGGAGGGGGAGGGGTGAGGGTATAGGAAGAACTGGATGGAAGGAAGGGGTGATGCTAAATCCCGAGTTGACAACCGCCCTACTACTCTATTATTCAAGCTGGATGCCACCACCCTGGTTCCGACAAGGAGCTATAGTTGGATGGCCGATGGACTTTCTTTGATTCCCTACCCGGCCAGAAGCAGCAGTTCAGGATGGACCCGTGGCCGGGGCAATCAGCAGGTGCCCGGATAGAAGTGAACAAATTGAACTGGATGGATGGAAGGAAGATTGCCTAACCGCTCTCCTCTCTCCGGTAGGATTGGGTTAGGGATAAGGTTTAGGATAGAGTATTACGTATAAAGTGCCGGTGGGTCTTAAGGCTCATATGTAGTATAATGTTCAACGGCCCCTCGCTTTGAAGCCTGCCGGCTATCGCCCCCAAGAAATAGAGTTTTGTTGTGGGCGGGAGGCCCGTAGGGGGTTGGGTGGGGATGGCTAGTTTCCCTGCAGGGTGGGGATGGCTAGTTTCCCTTTCCTAGTAGGCTGCCGGCCCTCCCACCCCCCTATTATTTGAAGGGGCCGTTGCCCTCGCTTTTCATAGTAGGGGCTTTAAACTCTCCATCCCATCCGGTTCAGGAGCATGCTTTCATTTTCTCTTGGAAGTCAAAAACTATATGTGGGAAGGCTATAACGGTGACTAGATTCGAGGGACCCTAACTTCAGGGGTGCGCCCCTACCGGTCAATTTTTGATTCTTTCCAACCGCTAGATCTTTCTTTCCATCGGACGGACCTAACTTTCTTTCTTTGCATCCATCCTTTGTTTGTTATCTTGTCCACCTCCGGGTACTTCCTTCTTTCTCGTTCGTTAACTCGTTACTACCTTCCGGCAACAGCTAATACACCCACCCTCGGGCGGAAGGGAAGCTTGTCCTCCCATCCTATCGGGTGGTCTCGGCCCAACCTATACCCACCCAACCCGGGAAGGATAACTGAACTTCCGGACCTAACATCGTTAATGAAGGGGACCTAACCTCGAATAGATGGGGGGACCGGGTTAACCCTCCTCCCTTAACTACACACTGACCTGAACTGCCCTTAGAATAGTAGGGGCCCAGGGAGGGAGTTCGGATATTACGTAGATGAGCGATCACAGCTAAAACAAAGAGGGAGAGCTAAATAGTTGAGGGATAGTTCTCCCGAGGGAAACAAAGGACTCGATGGGAGTTGATGACTGGATATAGCTAGCAACTCAAAAATAGAGGGCCTTCCGTTTTTTCAGAAAGAAACCAGAAACCGGCAGGAAAGATGCGAACAATCAGCTATGGCCCCAACCCCCAAGAAGGATACTACAGCGAGACCAGAGATAGTTAAAGAAAGTCCATCGGGCGGGGGTAAGCGAGAAAGGAGGTAGGGATAGAGGCTGATTGAACCTTACAACAAGAAAGTGAGGCTATTTGAATTGAGGGAGCGAGGGCACCGGCCAATCAACACTGAACAATCCTACTTCCTTCTTTAGGGCCTCCATCCTTCACTACTACCCTTCACTGTAGGAAGGAACATGGGATTCTCCATCTGTCCATCCTTCACTACCACAATTAATCTCAAAAAAGGGCTCGCCGGATAGCCTGGGGGTTCAGGCTGGAGGGAAAGTAATGATCTCCCTCCCACACCCCGGAAAGTAATGCTGGTATCCACCCACACCCTCGCTCGGTGGACCAGAGGACAGACGCGAGCAGCAGCGGAGACTCCGTGAGTGGGGAGAGTGATATAACGAACTAGAGAAAGTTAGGATTGAACTTCACAATCCAACCGGGCGCCTGTCCTCACCCCCGGTGAAGCTCTACTCAACCGGGGGTGAACTATCTATCCGAGTTAGTCCCGAGAAGACTTTCTTGAACTCGGACCAGCAGCTATTATTTATTCCTCCTCGTGAAGGCCCTCCCTAACTTCCTATCTATAGTTACCCCAACTTCCAACCGGGGGTTCAGGCACTAACTCCCACTGTCCATCCTGCCCATTAGAATAGTAGGGCCATCCAAACATTTATCGCTTGCCTTCCCTCTTTATCGCAGCTATTATTTATTATCCTCCCCACTATCCTATTGCGCCTACCTCCCTTCACCCCCGGTGGCTAGCCTAACAAATATATCCGTACTAGAGTTCCCTCCCACCGGCGGGGCTCCTAATCTATGGGCCTCCCATCCGGTCTCTTCAACGATGGCCCAACTAGAGTTCCCTCCCACCCTGCTGGGAAGGAGAACTTCTCTTTTGTTTGGCTGGACCAGAGGCATGCTCGAACCCCCCCCCCACCCAGAGATAGTTGAACTCTATTGCCTCCCACCCGGATATAGTATAACTCCCTCCCTGGGCCCTACTATCTATAGGCAACGGCATCTACCGTTTCTACCTGGGGGTGGAAGGAAGGGCGGCTCAACTAATCTACCGGGGGTGGACTAACTACCTTTCTCGGCGGAACTAGATAAAATTCTATGGGCCTCCCATCTGACTACCGGGGGTGGGAAGGAAGGTAGGAATTGAGCTTTGCTGGTGCAATTCATTCGGGCGAGAACGAGAACTGGGGTTCTAACTAGAATCGCGAGAAGGCTGCTATGGCAAGAGATTTCTTTTCTGAGAAATGAGATGGCAAGTTTATTTCTCCTACCTTCCGGAGCTAGATTAGTTGCCTATAGATAGTAGGGCCCACTGTTTCTATTTCCAATCCCGAGCGTAACTTTGATGGAGCCCTTTCCTCTACAATGAATCGTGTAACAATGAAGGGCCACCGCTGCTACCTTCTCTGCTACCGAGGGTGCATGAAGGCTTGAACGAACAACTAATTTGGATCGACCGGTTGCCTATAGAATGGTAGGGCTTCCCGATGGAGAATACTTTCTTGAACTCGAACATTCTCGAGCTACCCCCGCCCCCCCTTTTTATTAATTCCGGCAATAGGAAACGATGTTGGAATTGGAGCAGGAATGGATAGAGATCGAGAAACAACCTTGTATTCATTATCTAGTTTAGTTTGCTCTCCTCGCTGGTGTTGCTCAGCTAGTTCGCTCCGGTTGAACTAGTTCTTCTTTCCGGCTCCTCCTGACTCCCTCGTTAATTCTCTGAAAGCATGCTCCTTCACCCGGACTGGGCTACCTCTCCCCACCGCCATCCTTCACCGGCAACTATCATTGGACAATCAACTCTAGTTCCTCCCACCGGCCCCAGGGAATCAACTGCCTCCCGGAACTACCTTCCCTCCCATAGCTTCTGAACCCTCCCATCGAGAACTTATTCACCCGGGAGTTCAGCTACTTAGTATTCTCGGAGTTCGACGAAAGTATCCAGCCTAGAGCCGGGTAACCTGCCTGAGCTGGACCATCGCCTCCTTGTTTATTCTAACCCGGGAGAGCTGAGCTCCATCATAGTGATGCAGGATGGCGATGGAGCTAAACTGAAAGAGTGAGAACTCCAGGCGAGAAACGGTGAAGGATCAAGAAACGAGTTATGCTTGCCTCCCACCAGCTAAAAAGAAAGAGAATCTAGTCAACTAACTTAATACCGGTCCAGCGACTAGCTATATTAGTTGGACTCACCCCCGATTAGAAATTAGTCTTCCTTCCGGACCTTCCTTCCTTACAGCCTCCAGTAGCACTCGACTCTGTAGCACTCGACTCTGTAGCACTCGACTCTCTAACTTCCTCAACCAACGACTGACTAGCTATTATTTCTATTTTGTTTGGACGGGATTTCTCGCTTTCCATCCTGAACCGGGGCCCCGGGTAGCTTCTTTCCCTGCCTCCCTCCCTCGGATGCCGTTGAACTCCCACTGCCAACATCTCTTCCGACCGGCATCGTTACTTCCTTCCTTCCGGCAGCTAATACACTATTTCGTTTGGTACCATTCCCATCCGGAGCCACCGGAGGTGTAAAGGAGGGTGGCACCCCCGGGTGGCCCGGAGCTAGATGCCGTTGGAAGCTAAGCAACTCCCGGCCCTACGAAGGTTGGGGTGGGTGGGAGGAGACGGGGCTGAACTGTACAACTATAGTTAGATAAGGAAAGGGATTCGACAATAACCTCACTTCCTTCCTTACAGCCTCCACCTTCCTTCCTTCCTGAGTTAGTCCCTTCCTTCATTAATGCAGGAACCGAGACGAACTGCCGCCCTATCTAGAAAGCTAAACGAACTGGAGCCGGTGGGATGGAGAACTTTTGTTCGTGTTAGCTTCCTTCCCTCCGGACCTTCCTTCCATCCATTTAGCCGGCCCGCCATCTAATCACTTCTCTACGGCCGGGCGAGAACAATAATAGTTCCTCCGGGAATATAGTTCAAACTAGAATATTGTATTTCCACATGTTCATCCCTCCATCGGCTTCTCCATCCTCACGGAGCTAGATGCCGTTGCCCACTCAACAACTAAAGGAGGGGAACTCGAGAAAGCCCTACGGGGAGTCAACCGGCCCCTACTCTTTTAAGGGCCTTATTACCGTGTAGGAAGGGTAGGCACCAACGGTTGCCCTTTGAGTGGTTGACTTCCGATTAGACCCTCCGGATGGATGGGCGGTGAAGGATGGATATAAAAGCAAGTTAGTTTATCCTTGCCCTGGACAGCCAATAAATCAAAAAGGATGGAATGACCCGCAGGAAAGTAGGTCCTTTTAGCAGGAAAGTAGGTAGGCTCCAATGAAAGCTCAGGTAGGCGGGACTCCCATCCTTTGTTAATTATCCTCTTTCTCGGGCGATAAAGTTAGCATGAGTTGGTGCTCCCTTCCGATAAAGCGCTGCTCCCTTAATAGATTATCCGCTGTTGGTGTGCCATAGAATAGTAGGGGCCCATCCATGTTACGTATGAAATTGATAACCTCCCACCCTACCCAAACTCGAGATGCAATAAATAGAGTGAGCCATTCTGGTTCCATCCCTTGTCGCACTAGCAGTCGAGTCCCGCGAACTGACGATTCCCGGAACTAGAATTCCTTATTATAGCAGGTTGATTAATGAAGTGGGAGGGAATTCTAGTTAGACCACCCACCCGGAACTATTGCTTCCTTATTATAGCAGGTTGATTAATGAAGTGGGAGGGCCCCTACAATTCTATGGTAGTTGTTCAATTCCCGGAACTATTGCTTCCCACCCACCCCTACAATAATCTACCTCCCAGGGGGGGCCAGGTAGTTGACGAACTAAGATTCAACGGCTAATCCTCTAGAGTCCCTCCCACTTTATTAATGTACGCCTGCTAGAATGACGGCATGTTACGTATAGAATCTGGCCCGCCAAGAACTCCACTCGCTACCCTGGCCCCCCCTGCATGGAGGTAGATTATTGTAGGGGCTAGAATTGGGTGGGATGATAGGTAGGGATTAGCCGAAGCAGGGTGGGGCCCCCACTGTTCCTAAATTCCCACCCGGGAATTCTAGAGGGGTGGAAAGTAATATCATTCATTTTCCCATCCGTCATTTCATTGCTTCCCATCCTATCTTCGCCAGATTATATACGTAACATGCCCCCTTGAGAATAGTAGGGCAATGTTTATTCCACCCACCCCTCATGTTACGTATAGAATCTCGGGATGCGCTTTCAATCGCAATTATGTTCGGATAATTATTGACGGAACAGTTTATAGCTCCCTACTATTTGAAGGGAATCAGCTTGCTAGCCCCCCAGATTAATGCACGCTTGCCAAAAGAGTAACCAATTCTAGTTGCGGCAAGCAATTAATCAGCTTGCGGGGGCATAGGCCCACCCGCATAGTTGTTGTTATCACCCTGCTGCCACCCATAGAATAGTAGGGGCCTGCATCCCTATAGTTGAGGTATATTAGTTGAAGGGATTAGCCAGAGAGCATCTATAGTATTGAATCGCTCTCCCAATGCGGAGTGGTATATGATGTTGATTACTTGATGTTGATCCGGTTGCTCACTCGATGTCGATCGAGAAAGGAGCGAGCCCCGCCCTGGGGACCATAATTCCCCTCCACCAACTATATCCTTCCCATAAAATAGTAGGGGCCTATAGAATGGTAGGGGCCGAACTGCCATGAACTAAGATTCCCTCCCGCCCGTAGGGGCCATTCCGGTTTATGAACACCCGCACCTTCCCTTAGAATAGTAGGGGCCACCCAACCCTTCTTCCGTTCCCAGAACTAGAATTGCCTTAGAATAGTAGGGGCCTACCCGGCGTAGGGCACTGATTAATGTTATTCTAGCAACTCGGAGGCGCTCGATTCTAGAACTATTTTAGCAGCCCCTTACTCTAGCAGGTTAATGCCCCCATAGAATTGTAGGGCTGGGGCGTCATTAATGAACTGATTAATTAACAGGCTAATGCCACCCATAGAATTGTAGGGCAGGTTATTAATGCGCCTGCTAGCCCTTTAGAATGGTAGGGGGCTCGCATGAACTGATTAATTAGAGGTAGATTAGTTGGATAACGGGTGGGAAACTATAGTTAGTTCCTATGGTTCATGTGGAAGATAAAGCGGGGGGCCCGTTAGAGGCCAAAGCAACTCCCAGTTATATAGGTAGGGGGCATCTCGGAGCAGGAATAGCTACTTACTTAATAGGAGAGAATGACTAACCTATGACCCTTGAGGACCAGAAGCCCTCCACCAGATTCTAGCGGTGGGCGCCCCATTGTAGAGTAGGGCACTAGCTCTAGCCGAACGGGAGTTGGGAACGGCACATGAAGGGCTACTCGGACACATCTCGACGGGAACTATTAACAACTAAGGGTAGGGTAGGGCAGGACCGCAGCAAAACGAGGAAGTTGATCCATCGCCCCACCCAATATTAGTCACTCAATCTGCCACTATTCTCGAGAAGGGAATGAAAGCTCGGGGACGTGCCTGCCTCTCATGGTTGGTGCCCCACCTTCTATAGATCGATAACCGCTGTTTTGCCTAGTTTTGTCCCATAGAATTGTAGGGCGAGATAACCCGACTATAATGAATTCTGTTTTGTCAATTCGAGATACCCTCGATTCTAGAACAACAACTATTTTCGCTAGCAGCCCCCTACAATGAAAAAGGGGGCTTATTAATGAACTGATGCCCCCCTACTCTTCTAAAGGCAGGCTTATAAATGCAACTATAATTGGAGGGGGGCCCCCTACTATTCTATGGGGCTTATTAATTAACAGTTCTTCTAGCAACGGCTCGAGTGGAGGGGGGCCCCCGACCGTTATTCTAGCAGGCTAATTAATGAACTATGGGGGCGCCATTAATGAACTGATTAATGAACGTGTGTGGGCCCCCTGCCATTAATGACGCCTGCTAGCCCTCCTCCCGGGCGGGGGATAGTTGGAGGTAGATCCCCTACTATTCTAAAGGGGTGGGGGCAAGGTTCGGCCTAGATAAAATATAGATGGGGGTTTGGGGTTTGGCTGGATCTGGGGGTGTTGGGCATGTTACGTAGTAATCTGATGAGGCATCGTCGTACACTTTTAAGCCTCTCTCTTTTCTCAAGGATACCCTCGCCCCCTTTTGTCCTCCCACCCACCCCGTAGGGCTCCTGGGAGAGAGAGATCGATCACTCCGAACCCGAATGGCTAGGGTTGGGTGGGGATTCTAGTTCCCGTTTGGAAGGGTCAGATAAGGCAGGGTGGGAGGAGGGAGATATAAAGAGATCCGATAAAGAAGGAGAGATCCCGGCGGGAGACGTTTCTTCTCTCTCCTGCCAGGGTCGGGTTTCCGAGAACAGATATTGTTGCCCTTCCGTTTTTCGGGTGGGAGAGCAAAGGCAGATCAATATTGAGAGTTAGAAGGAGCCGGAGCATCCCTTCCCGTCCCATTTCTTGGAAATCCAAGGCCTCTAGATTGAAAACCATAAACAGTTGACCGAGCCCTACGCCTTGACCCCCATAGTAAAGCGATAAAAGGGGTGATGCCCCTGCTTTCTCCGTAGTCTATGCCTTTGATTCTTAGTCAACTCAATCTAGAACTGCCGTAGAATTGTAGGGGGCCGCTGGTGGCTCTTCTTCTGACTATGGCACTGAATCTGCAAAAACTTGGCTGGAATTGGTTCTTAAACTAGAGGATCTAAAACTGGTAGATCTGCATCGGGATATGGAACTACAGTAACAAGCAGAGAAATACGCACTTGCTCTCATAATACGATGTATTCTTCGGTGCTTCGATGGGAGTATCTGAATTCTGCACCGTTCACCTCCTACGGCCCCACTTCAATTACTACACTAAGACAAGCACCCCAACCCTTCGTGTTAGACCAACTCCCGTCCACCGCCTTGCTCTTTGGTCCCGATTGGATTGAATCAATGCATTCCTGCGGGAAACGGAGACTCCAAACCCACCGAACTGAGCCGAACACCGCCCTATTCTTATTCATTCCAGAGAGACTACTACTGGAGATACACCTGACCATACCGACCAAGGGTAAATCAGGGACTTGCATATATTGTCCATGTAGTTTTGGAACGGAAGGGTTAGATGCGACGGGCCCATGTATGGATTGGATGGGGATTGGCTAAGGATGGATTGGAGGCGTAGTCATCGCATAAATCGGAGGCATAGTCATGGGCCGCAGATCAGAGGTTTTGGAATTGGCCATGTGGACTCAAACGGAAACTGGTGGTGGCTCAACTGCTAGCTTTTAAACGGGCTATAGCACTGGCCTGCATTTAGCTCTGCCCCCCCCGAAAGGTTCTCCATTGAAAACTGCTGGTGGTGGTTATGGATCCAGATCTGTAACTCGATATTAAACCCCTAGAAGAATAAAGCTGGAACTGGCAAGGATGAGTAACAGAGGCATTGCCTTTAGGTGCCAGTCAATCAGCGTGTATCAGAGGGAGCACGAGGAGGAAAGACAGGGGGAAAAGGGGAACCAGAGGTGGGCGCTAGAGGGACAGGACCAAACATAGGAAAGCAGGAGCCCCTACTTATATAAGGGGACTAGAGCATGGGGAAGCAAGAGCACAATCAACTAGAGCATAGGTAGTTGACCTCACATATTCGAATCCGGATCCTTCAGGTCCGCAGCCCTCTTCGAGATTTATACCCAGTACCGCCAGTAGCATGGTAGAGAGGCAAGGGTAGCACCCGCAGAAGCAGTAGATAAGGTTGCAGGTGGCAGAGTGAATGGCAAAGATGGCAGAGGCAGTTGACTCAGCCAGTTGCCCCATCCATTTGAGTTCACCCAGCTGTATCCCCGAGATCCACCAGTAGCAAGGGCATAGGCACCGGGGACAAGCGGTAGAGACAGTAACACAGTGAGCACTATACCCTGTCCTTGTTCCCCCAACGTAGCCACGTGTTCTCCTCTGTTGGGTTCCGTTGTCCGCTCCAACTTGAGACGAATAGGGGGTGTTCCGCTGACTGGTGTTTGTTCCCAATATTCTGAAGTAGCGTTGTTCCGTTCACTCGATCCTCCAACAGCAGAAAGAGATCGAAAACCCCCTTATTATTTGAATGGGGTATAAGGGGGTAAAGATCCGGCTTCAGTCAATCCACCAGCAAAGTTCTCGGCTGGTATGGGCCCCGTGGCACCCTTTATATAAATAGGGGAGCCAGATTATTCTATTCCAGATCGTGGTCCATATTATGATGCTGGTAGAGATTATGATGCTGGTAGAGATTATGATGCTCGTCAGCGCCTTCGTAATCCATTTCCAGATCCAGAAGGAGCCATAGCAAAGGTTGCAAGGGTATAGGACACGGGAGCAGGGGCAGTAGGATATACACCAAAAGTAGAGGTAGAAACAGCAGAGGTATAAGCATTTCAGCCGCAGATCCAAAAGCTGATTCTCGTGATCGGGGTGAGGAAGCAGAGCCAAGGGTAGCTGGAGCAGAGACAGGACCAGCATACCTGTTCCGACTTCTGAAACATCCTCAGTGTTCCAACTTTACGCACATGCACCACTCGATACGAGATGAAGGAGCTATAGACGCCCTCTACTCACGCTGGCTTCGGCCTTAAATTGGTTAGTCTCGGAAGGAATAAGTAAGTAACTTAGGTACGTTAAGTGACCCGACCGACATAGGAGGTCGAGGTACGTTAAGCGAGAGGCTATATTCTTTTCCTAAGATACGTATATAAGGTGAACTAAGGAGGAAACACCACACACCCACCTACTTCTATAAGTGTTGATCAATACTTATAACTAACTCAGTAGTAGGGGCTTGGCACTTTTCCGGAGACAAGCCCTTATCTTGCTTGTTTGTGCTGTAACTCGATAACTCATTTATTAACTATTTCATTCCTCTTCGGTTAATCAAGGCCCCTGATGCCTGATCAGCCTTCTCTTGCGAGCCCTCTTTACCCAGCAGCCCACTATCCGATTCCCGTTCGGACTAACCAACTTAAGGAACGCAGAAAGCGTCCACCCACCTATTTAGATTAGATTGATTGGGCCCACATTTAGTTAGTTCTTTTCCCTCCCTTCTATCCCGATGCGCCCAGCGGGACCTCGAGTTAACTATGGGGCGGCTGTATTCACCGACCGATGATGCTTAGGTAGGTGTACTTTGGCCTTTCCCGAATCGGCTTCCTCAAAGTTATTACCACCGTCTATTGTCTCGGGCGAGATGCGCTCCCAAACTGTATCTTACCGACCGATAGCCTAGCCACCCACCCTTATTTAGTTGTTCGGTTCGTTAACTTCGTTCGGTCACGTAGTTCACTTAGAAGGCAAGGGTTCCGAAGTCAGACTGACGGTACTCCGTCAGGGTTACTACTTTATTTCCTTCAATAAGTACAGGAACGATAAAGGCGTGGTGGCCCACCTATGGCCAAGCCCACCAATAATGGGGGGTAGGGAGTCCAGCAATCATAGATAGGTACTACTCCTACCCATCGAAATACATTCCAGTAGGTCTCGTAGTTATCGAATAGGTATCATCATTTTCCAGCCATTCCGAGTTAGTGAGCCGTATCCGGTTAGGGCACTTGATTGAGTATGACTGCCGGGAGAGAAAGGAACGTAAGGCGTAACCTATTTCTACATAAAGTGGAAAAGGAGCGCTTGAAAGTTGATCGAAAAGGAAGCAGATGAAGTAGAGCCGGTTCGGAGCGTTTTAGATTACCCCTTCGATAATGTTCGTTTAGCGGCGGTGTGCCACGAGCCCCGGTCCAACATAGGGGGACAGCCATCCCGATCAACTTTAGAATATCTTCTGCCCTTCTCACTTCTCTCCACCATTGTGATAAATCTACCTCACAAACAAGAAGCAAGATGGACCCTTCCCCTCTTCAGACGAAGTGTTTCACGTGCTGGCTGGGCCCATCCGGTTGGATTTTGATAGAGACCCCTATTTTGTTTCTGTGTTTTTCCAAAATGCGTAAGGGTAGGAAGCAGTACCCACACCATCCAGAAGTGTAGCTCATTCCATCGACCCGGTGAATAAGCGTACTTCCTCTCTTCCCTACACATGAAATTCATTTCGGCAGACAGCGAGCGAGGCATAGGCCGTAGGAAGGTGACAGGTAACGGCAGGCAACAGCATGCTTTCTTTATAGATAGCCCCCAATTTAGCACCCCTCAAGTGCAGAGGTGAGAATAGGAGAAGAGTGAACCCGGCCCACTCTTCAAGCTGAAATAATCGGGGACTAGCACTGGTTCTGAAATTGGCTGTGGGACTGACTCTTGCTCTGGCTTTAGACCTAGATCTTAAACCGGTCCGACGGAGGAATATGGCGCAATGGCGAGTAAACCGTGCTAGCGCTACGAAGCTTTAGCTGCACCCGCGTAGAAGATATCGATCTTTTTTCGAGGGCCCCGGCCGGTAGTCGGCCCGGTTTCAATTCTCGCCGTTGTTGAATCGATCTCTATTCTGGAGAATCGATCTCGAACCTTCATCTCCCACCAATATTAGCCGGGCAAACCCCCGGCGGAACTATATCTCCCACCCGTCCCCAAGCCTATGCCCCCCATGCAGGGTGGGTGGGTATAGGGCTAGACAATAATAGAATAATAGGGCTCGATTCTATACGTAACATGCCCACGGTTCATCGGGAGGGAACAATAGGGCTATACCTCCCACCCAACTATCTCCTCCCGGCCTGGCGAATAGTAGGGGAGATACCGACTACCGGCTAGAATGGTAGGGGCCCGGGCATGCAGGGTGGGTGGAAAGTGACGCGGGGGACTTATCCAACGGCATCTACCGGGCAAGATAGAGAACCCTCCCGCAATAACAATCCCTCTGCATGCACCGGAAGGCCGAAGGTACTTAGTTGGCGGGAAGGTTAATATATTTGCTTATTCTAGCAGGTTAATATTGAATTAGAGGTAGATTAATTGTGGGAGGCCCCTCTCCTTTCGCCCCCCTACCATTCCCCCCCACCCTAGGGGGGTAGGGCTACCCCGGCACTCAACTCAACTGCCCTACTCAACTATAGTAGAGGGGGGGTTGCGGGGGGTTCAATAGGGCTATAGCCCCCTGCATGCAGGGTGGGGGGGGACTCGATAGCTATAGATTAATGAAGATAGGCTATGGCGAGATTCCACACCCACCATTATATACGTGATACCCCGTCTATAGCTATAGTAGGGAAGACCAGTGCTCCGTTGTCTCACGTCCAGCCCCTACTATAACTAGTGCCGGGGTGGGGGCCCTCCTTTCTTGTAGGGTTTCTAGAGAGAGATAGTAGCAGTGGGGTGAGTATACGGACATAGTAGCAGTGTCTAAAGTCTTTTCAGTGAGAGAGTATCTCCGCCCCGCTATTCGTGCTTGTCCGATGAGAGGACCGGTGGTGGTCTGGGCGGAGGTGTCTCTGGTAGTTCTGGCCAATCCGACTCACCTAACTCCTCAGGTGAATCACTTCCTTCTGCAGTGCTCTGTTCCCCTGGCTCTTTCATCGACGCCCTGCGTCTCGTCCAAGTATGCTGCGTTCAATAACCGGTAATTCGTCCTGTAAAAGGAGGAGTCTTTAACTGGAGAGGACGGGCTGCGCCGGCTGAGAAGGGGAGTTTGAGTCTGAGCCCCCACGAATGAATCTCGGTTCTGCTTAAAGAAGAGTATTCTCTCGTGTGGGGTAGCTGCGAGTCGTCCATGCTTGATCAGTTGCCGCGAACCGGGGTTTCATCAATGTGAAAGTGACCAATTCTCTAGCACTAACTCTAGAACTTCCACTAGAACGTCGAACAGCTCTAGCGGAACGCTCTAGAACGTCGAACAGCTCTAGCGGAACGCTCTAGCTCTAGCGGAACGCTCTAGCTCTAGCACTAGCTCTAGAACTTCCACTAGAACGTCGAATATAGTTGCACGGCGTCCATCCTCCATGGGCTATTCTGTTCGGCCCTTCCGAAAATGAAGCCTTCCCCCCACCCCGATCCCTTCTAGTCAAGATAAAATATCCGTTCCCCTTTCCCTCCCCCTCACTATAAGCCCCAGCCCCACCCCAGCTACAGTTGCTACCCCTCACTAGAACTGTAGCTGGGAACGGCCCTTTTTCATCTTATTCCCTTCCTTCCCCAGCCCGGGCCTCCCACCGGGGTGGGTGGAGGAGATAGGCGGAATGGGAATAAAGAGTTTAGTATGCCTCGGAGATGAGATTCCTATTCCCCGGCACGTTGAGGCTTACCGGGAGGGGAAATAGGGGAAGGGTTGATCTCACCCACTATCCACTTCGAGCAGGTAAGATGAGGTTAGTTCCCCCATGCCGTGGCCCTCGGGAACTCCTCTTCTTTCTCGCTCCTCCCCCCCACCCTTTCACATCGACAACTAAAGTATTGCTTTGGGTGGGGTAGAAAGCGTGGTTAGTTGTTTCTCGGATGCTGGGACAGAAGAATAGTTTTGTTTCAGATGCATGAGGTGGGCAGTCAGTCTCAGATAGAGGTGCGGAGCGGTATCTTATTTACGTATTACCGAACCATACCATGCCATTCATTAGAGCCAAACTGAAATGCATCCGAGCCTGAAACCGGTGCATTCGAGCTATCACTCCCGCCCAGTTCGTTCGTGCCAATTATAGCCAGCCCGGCCTATAGTTTCTGAAGGCAGATTCTATACGAATTAGACCCCCCACCCATCCCCACATTTGGCAACCATCGAGCCGGGAGGGAGTTCTAGTTGGCCCAACCACTATTTCTTCTTCCCAAAACTAGACCATCCCACCCATCCCAACCTTACCTCCCTTAGGGTGGGAGGTTCTAGTAGGGTTGGGTGGGAGGCTACTATAGTTACCGGTGGGAGGTTCTAGTAGGGTTGGGTGGGGGGTTTACGTTTCCTCCCGGCATGTTACGTAGAAAATGTGTGGATCAACTAATAGAGGAACAGGATTCGAGGAATCGACATAGGAGCGAGCAGTCGAGCTACCGCATTGGCTGAACATCCCTCGCCCCCGGGGAATCACTACTACTTTCAAATGTTTGTTCGTTCCACGCTCAAGACAGAAAGGAAGAGCTTTCTCGCTTCAGTCGACCAATCAGAACAAGGGATGGCTGCCCAACTATTGAAACAACCGGGTGCAGTTCGCTAGCAAGCCACATCTCTATTTCTTCCAATTGTTCCTTTTGCCGGGGCCTTGAGTTCAGATTATCTCCCTCTGAAGACTGCTTACGAATGGTTCAGTAACTCGACCGGCGGGAGAGGAAGGAAGGCCCAGCTTGTCATTATCATTTCAATGGCTCGGATTGTTGGGTGATAGAAAGGGTTGCAAAAGCACTGCCCTTAATCCTCTCCTTTAAGTCGCTGGTTCGATCCTGTTTGCAAAACAAGTCCATGATGGCTGCAGTTGGGCATTGCTTGAATGAACGGTAGGGCCACAGAGGGAGAGATCGGAGGTTCCATGAAGCCGGTTGGTTCGTACCTACTCCCCATGCATACCAGGATTGACAAGTGTTGTTTCGGGCCGGGATCTCCGGAAGGGAAGCTCCGGGCATAGCAGAGCATAGCAGAAGGCCATCAGTGACTTACTTAGCTCCTTTTCTTTCTTTAATAAGTCCCTCTCCTTGAAGACCTCGACCCAGTTCCAGAGCTTGGGGCCCCAACTTCGAGAAATAAAGCTAGCGCCCGAGAGTTTCTATTACTACTATAAGATGCGGGCGGATATCCCTAAGGCCCAGAGGGAAGAATGACAGAATGTGCCGGAGACGAACTGTGTAACTCATCCTGTAGCTTCTGGGGCGATTCATCGGAGGTCGACCTGCCATTATGGCTTTTAAGCACGCACCCGATCGTTTGGAAGTGACTTAGTGTTGGGGCAGACTTAGCTCGAGTGACTTCGGAAATGGCTGATGTTTCAAGGCCTGCCTTCGGATGGAGAGATTGAGTCGAGGATGTGATGTTGTGCCTTCGGAAGGAAGGGTCGACTGAAAGCCATCCCTTGTATTGTGTTGGGGCATTTAAAGGTATTAACCCCCCGGAAGCCCATCCCCACACGATGAGAAGGGAATCTTCTCGATGAGAGCTGGCACTCGACTGACAAGAAAACAAACATATCTTCCAATCTCCGGAACCAGGTTCGGATGCGAAAGCAATGATCGTTAATCCTACTAGAATATCTGGAGTTTTTATCCCCCCACTATAGAAAGTATAGCAAGCTGATTAATTCCCCTTCCTCCTCCCACCCACCCCAAGGGCCTATCTGGCAGTCGAGTGCCCTCGCGGGGAGCCTGCAGAGGTTTCAAAATCGAGGGTGTATTGGTTGACTCACCCGAGAGCACTTCGATTCGTTTCAATCTCGGGTGTATTGCTAACCTGGGCAACTATGCCCCCCGGTTCATCAGGGGTGGGTGGCTATAGTGGGGAGTCCCACCCTGCTTCCCCGGCTATAGATTGCCCCACAGTCGTATAGATGCTTCCGCCCTTACAATCTATAGGGGTCGAAGTTGAAATCGCCAGATTATATACGTAACATGCCTATGCAACTATATCCACCAATAGATCGATATGCAGTTTTTATTAGAGATCCCCCTACTATTCTAAAGGGGCAGAACTTTTCCCATAGAATTGTAGGGCGGATCGAGCGAGAGCGACCAAGAAATGCTGGGTTTGTAGCCCACATCCGACGGAGTTCAGTACAATACCGGCATGGTGGTGCTGCGAGGTCACATAAAATGATTTCCTGTTGATAATAGAAAGTTTTCGTTTTTTCCATCCGTTCCGTATCCACTTTTGCAAAGTCGGGCAATTCTTAATTAATCAGTTCATGTGTGTGGGGCTGGCAATTAATCAGCTTGCTACAGGGGGCATAGTTGCCTGCTAGAATACGCTACAATAACCCAACCGGCATCGCCCCGTAGGGCCCTTAGAATAGTAGGGGCCCACCCAACATTTAGTAGGGGCCCTCCCACCCAACTATTGCTTCCCACCCACCCTGCATTGAGAAGGAACCCACCCACCTACACGAAATTAGCTCGCTAGGCCTTTCCAAATAGTAGGGGCCCCCAGCCCCCGCCCAATTCGGCTGGGGGTAGGGTAGGGAATCAGTGAATTAATTAGCTTGCTAGAATACGCCCCCTACTATTTTGAGGGTAGTTGCTAGAATAAGCTAGAGTAAGCCCCGGCTCTTCCACCCACCCCTAGCCTGAATCCGCTAGACTTGGATCTCCAATAGATGGACTTGGCTCTGCTACTACTGCCTCTGCCTATGTATCGGACCATGCCTTTGCCCCGGCAACCTCTATTGCCTCCGCCACAGGATATGGATATGCTACTGCAGACTCTGCCACTGATGATAGGACTGCTACTGGCTTATATGTTTCTAGATAAACAGGTTCTGAGTCAACGGATGAAACTGTAGCTGGGTCTACTTTAATAGGTTCCGGGTCCCCTACTATCTAGCCGGGGTCAAAAGCTGGTCCTGCCTCTCCTCCTACTCCCTACGCCTATACCTATGCTATGGGTGGGGGGCCCCTACTATTCTATGGCTAGTCGCTGTGAGGTTACCCACTTTTGTTACGGGCTATCAAACAATCTATCGATCTGGAAGGAATGCTGCAGGCTCTGACACTCGAATTGTTAAGCGCTGTTCCGGCATTCTATGATGTTCTAGAAAGAGGAGTTCCAACCAGTGTACCTACAAGTGATGGTTCTAGTAAAACGGGATAGATAGAGATAGCTCATTACTTATGACCTGGTTGAAGAATCATTGAAGTTGATCCCCCATCCGCGGAGGTAGAGGCAAAGGTGGTAAAACAAGTGGTGGATTCTCCTACGGCATGGCCAGGAGTTTCATCCATTATACGAGCAGGTAAGCCGGACCTTAACCAACCTACTTTAAGTAGACCAAGTGAAAGCCACACATAATCAACAACTGCTATAGAGACTGGCCCATTGTTTCTTTAGGCTACAGTTTCAATAAATGGGGGGGGGTAAAAAACTGGTAGTACCTCCACCTTTGTCCTTGATGCTACCATTGTCTTTGCCTTTGGTGTTCCCACCCATGCTCATACCATCCCAGCTCCCCCTGCCTTTACTCTTATTCGGGACTGAACAAAGTGGTGTCTTAGCCTCAGCCTCTGCCTCTACAGCGAGTGCTACCCATGCCTTCACTGTGGGGTCCACCTTTTTTTAGCACGTGATCCTCTGGGACTTGAGCGGGATCATCGAGATCGGGAGTAGCGGAGTTGGCAGCATCCGGAGATGAACGTCGACTATTAATCTTCCCCGGAATGATGCCCCCCGCAATTAATCAGTCAATTAATCAGCCCGCTAGCCCTTTAGAATGGTAGGGGGCTAGAATAAGGAATTCTAGTTCTGCAGGGGGGGTGGCCCTTAACCCCCCACCCATCCCCACACACGCGGAGGCCCTCTATTCTATTGTTGTGCCGAGATGGAGAGGAGCCACCTCAGACCCCTGCCCGCACGAAAAAGGATCAGACCCCTGCCCGCACGAAAAAGGATCCCTCCCCGCAAAAGTAATTGTTCGGGGCTCACCCCGAAGCACAGCTGTTTGGGTTCCCCGGAACTATAGTTTACCACCCGGTCAAAGGGTTCGTGCACATTGGACACTGGTGCATCCAGCTCCCAGTTACTCCTCCCACCCCGGGACACTATTCCCCATGAACCATAGGACCAATGTGTTTCGCTGTCGACTCTCCCTCGTCCCTCGGACGAAGGGAGTGATGGGTGCTCTGCCCGTTCGCTGGTTGGAGTCCATCCCGTCAAAATACGAATTCCGTAGTTGGGCTTGATGAAAGGTTGGGTATACCTCGCCGCCACTTTAGCCCTTTAAGTATACCCACGCCCCTACGGGGCCTGCTCCGAGAAGAGCAGTTACGCATCACCCGCATTTATCATTTATATAATATCTGCACCATCGCTAACGCCCCTACGGGGCCTGCTCCGAAAAGAGCAGTTACGCGCTAATGGCCTCATCGCATCCATACGTCACATGCCGGGGTGGGCCTATGGGTGGGTAGGGACTCGATAGTTCCGGGTTGGGTGGGACTATAGTTACGGAGGAGATATAAAAAAAACGAGGGTAATTCTGGTCACCCCCGGTGCTGGGGAATTCTAGTTGCTCCCCCACCGGATCGACTTACACCTCCTGCCCATGAAGACCATGCCTTACTTGAACGGATCGAGTGAGAGCTTGAGATCTTTTGGAGGGAAGGATAGCCGGCTGGTCGAGAAGCGGATCGCCCTGATTCTTCGGATTGAGTGAGAGCATGAGATCCCTCCATTCGTCCCTTGCCGGGCAAGCATTCCTCTCCGACAGCCCCAGGAAACTGATGAAACGATCCACCCGCCCGCCGGGCCCCTACTATTCTATGGCCCTACTATTCTAAAGGGGCTGCTCACCGGCACTTTCTTTTTCTACAGTTCGACGATTTATTCCAAGTTGTTGACATTACAGTTAGGCCTCGAGCCCGCTTCAGAAAGAATCCTACCTGCTGCTCCACCTGGCGAATAAAGAAATATCGAGTTGTCGGGTCGTGAATTCAAAAGATAAGTTTAGGAAGCTCTCATCCCTTCCCGGTCGTTATGGCAAACCGATCTCCTAGTCGGGTGGTTCGTGGCGAGCAGTGGGAGGATAAGAGGTAGGGAGAAGTGATGATCAACTCTTTTCGGATTCCTAGTTCTCGGAATTGAAGTGATTATCCACTCGCCTCAGCCACTCCGGTTTACTGCCGCTTATCCTTCTAATGGTATGGATCAAGAACCCGATCCCGTTTCTCATAGTCGAGTGCTTGGGTCGACCCCAGCTGATGGAATGATAGCCGAGCTATCTCCTCCCACCCACCAACTAGAATTCCCCATGAACACCCGCTGAACTATCGAGGAGAAACCCTACTAGTCTATGGCGACCAAGGCTAGGCCCCTTACCGATAAATGGCGGCAAACCCCCAACAGAATTCGGGGGCGGGTGTTCCCTATATCCACCCACCCCCATAGAATAGTAGGGCGAGATACCCTCCACCCCATCGCGAATAGTAGGGCTCCCGATGAAACCATCCCTTTGGTTCATGAGGGCCCCTACCATATAATTTGAGGGCGGCAACTATATCCTCCACCAACTCTCCTCCTCTAATTAATCAGTCCCATAGAATTGTAGGGCTTGATTGAAGCCTGCTTCCCTTTAGCCCCCCACCCCTTTAGAATAGTAGGGGAGATACCTCCTAATTAATCAGCGCAGGGAATAATCTTATATAGTTGCTGATTCGATTAAGGGGGCCCACACATGCTAGAATAACTAATCGAATCAGCAACTATAGCCCAGTGAGGAGGGGCTCGATAGTGGCCCACCCTTAATTAATCAGTCCCATAGAATTGTAGGGCGAGCTTACTCTAGCCCCCTACTATTCTTGATAGAAGGGCCCCCGCCGGGTGGGTGGGAGGAGGCTATGGGCGAATTAATTACTGATTAATTAACCCTCCCACCCTACGGGCCCTACTATCTATAGGGGAAGCAGTTCATCGGCCTATAGCCTATAGTCATGTTACGTATAGAATCTCGAGCCACCCCTACAATTTGATGGAGCTGAAATGGCTATGGCCACCGGGGGGCTCGCTGTCGCTCTCCATCCCCCAACCCCCCGCCCCCCCCCTCTATATAACCGGAGGGTTGGTTAGTTCGCCGGCGGCCCTATATTCTATGGGCTCGGGGTTCATCGGGTGCATCCCCCCCACCCCGCTACTAGAACAGCGGTTTGGTCCCCAGGGGTTCGGTATGATAGATCCCAATCCCCCCCACCCTTTTCTAATAGCGGTTTGGTCCCCAGGGGTTCGGTATGCTAGAATCTATACCCATCGGTTCGGTCGAGGCCACTCCAGATGGAGTTCGACGAATTCTATAGAAGGGGGGGGCGGGTCCCTTTCGTCTAGTGGTTAGGACATCGTCTTTTCATGTCGAAGACACGGGTTCGATTCCCGTAGGGGATATTGTTTCATGGGTCACTAGATCCCAGATAGATGATCTCGCTGCGAGATCCATAGAATAGTAGGGGCCATAGAATTCTAGGGGCTTTACTGGAAAACAATTACACCCAATGCAGGGGTGGGAGGGAGGCCCTTTGACTTCCCCCCCACCCGGATGTTGGGGTGGGGGGGGGGGAAGTTGCAGTCGAGTGCCCTCGATAATCACTAGAATTCCCTCCCCCCCCTTATTAATCTAATAAGTCAATTCTTGACTGAAGCCCCATTTGAATTGTAGGGGGCCTCGCGAGCATAGAATAGTAGGGGGCTAGAGTAACTAAAATAGTTCTAGAATCGATGGGAAACTCTAGTTCCGGATGTTCCTGTGAGTCGAGTGTCGGGCATGATGCAAAGCAGACCCTCTCCTTATAACTTGAGCCCCCCACCCATCCCCACACACGTTTCCCCACACACGCCATAACTCAACTACTTATCCCCTCGATTCTAGCAGGCATTAATAAGGGGGGGATGGGTAGATAATTCCGAACCCCAGGGACTAGAGTTCTTTTCTACCTCCCACCCACCCCTGATTCCCTCCCCCCCAATCGAACTAAGATTCAACTATCTATATCCGGGTGGTTGCTTTTGGGAATCATAGTTCCCTTACTCTAGCAGGCTAATTAATTAGAGGGCCCCTACTATATGGCCCTACTATTCAGCTATAATGGGGGGGGTGGGAGTTCCATTATAGATGAGGGAGGGAATCTTAGTTCCGGGTGGGTGGGAAGCTATAGTTCCTGCAGGGTGGGAGGAAGGGGGCAATTATTCTGCAGGGTAATTAAGTGTTCATGTGGATATAGGATAAGTCCTCCGCGTCCCCATAGAATTGTAGGGCCACCCCCCAACGGCACTATTCCACCCACTGCCATTAATCAGCCTGCTAGAGTAAGCGGTTCTCCTAAGTTCCCACCACGGCCCCTGGCCCCCCCTGGGAGGTAGATTATTGTAGGGGCCCTCATTTCATTAATCAGCCTGCTAGAGTAAGGATGGGTGGGAGAGATAGTTCTCCTAAGTTCTAGTTGCCCTACTCTTCAACTTAATGGGGGGTGGGGGGGGGGTTGAGAATAATAGTAGTTGCGGGGTGGGCCCATGGGTGGGTAGGGACTCGATAGTTCCGGGATGGGTGGGTATAGTTCGGAAGAAGTAGTTCGGCACATTTCGACGTCGTCATTGCCACCCGGTCCCAATTCATTTCGATGGGCGGTACAGCACGCACCTGTTCTGGCGAGTGAAAGCAGGAATGGGCCCCCGCCCGTAGGGGGCATTCGCCTATAGATAGTAGGGGCAGCTAATCCTACTAGAAGATGCGGGCGCATATCTGGTCCAAAAGGAAGGAAGTAGAGTTCAAGCTCCTTTGCCCCCCGGACATTGAAAGGTGGAGTGAAGAATGAGAGGGACGAAGGCGATCGGTTTCTCCGCAACTCGGGGGGCTCATTTTTTTCCGCCCCTACTATTCTATGGTCACCAACTTTCCATTCCTATGAACACCCGGGCTATTATTTGGAATAATGATGTTGTGTTGATAAATCAACCACTGCACCTGCCTATTGGTTCTCTTTCTCACCCAACCCGGCGGGGGCATAGCGAGGCAGGGGCATCTGAGCAAGTAGAACCACCCGACCAGTCCCAGTGGCAAAGGCAGTTTCCCCCGGATGTACCGAATGTACCGATTGGATTTTCTCTAGTGATACGCACGCCACTGCCCCGATATATATAGTTGGGCGTGGCGGTCTCTCGTTCGCTATGCCGCTGCAAGACCTGGGGGGTGTTGGGCACTGGGCATGGCTATCAATATGGACATGCCTTATATGATGGGTGGGCTTAGACTGGGACTGGACCTTAGTACGATGAGTTCGGTGTATTAGATAAGTGGGGCTTGATTGGGTGGATGGATTATCACTATGATTCTCACTGGGTGTTGCACGAGGTGCGTGCTACAGATAGCCATTAGTATGGATGGTACAGATATTGGTACAGGTGTGGATTACTACCATTCCGACTTCAAACCCTATTGAATCGTAAGGGCTGAGTGGGAATAAGATATATCCAGATCTGGCTGATTCAGCTGCTATTGATGTTCCCACCCTTCGCTCTTGTTGTTTCACCATTTATCAGCGGTAGTAGCCCCATCCCCTGTGTTAGCATCTGAGCCCGTGATGATATGATAAGCACAAGCATCTCCGAGTGGCCGGTGAGATGGATGAAAGCATGAAAGTCTCGAATCCCCGGTCGTCGGGCGAGCATCCGGACGGGAGCGAAGCTGGCGCGCGAGAGATGGCACCGGCTAGGCTCCCGTCGATCCACCGGCTTCGGCGACTTGACTGGGGAACCTCGACCCGGTCTACTAGCAGATTCTCCATGTGCCGAGATGCGGGTTCGAGATCCAGTTTCATATCCATATCTCGCTCCAGATTCCTCAGTCGCATACCTATAAGCAGTAGCAGATCCTGTTCCCATTCTTTGTTCCCGCCCGCCTACCACAGTTGGTTGCGCATCCCCCAGATCCCGAGTCCCGCGGAGGCGGAGCGTCGGAGCCAATGAACTGAGTTGATGAGCCGAACAACCCGCAACAGCACCATCAGTACTCCAATTGATCCAGTCGATTAAGATCCTGCGGGGGTAGCCTCATAGTTCTCGTCCGAGCCGTTGAAGCGTGGACGGATTGATCGACGTCAAATAATCTGTTCCAGTTCCTGCCGTCCAGGTCGATCCCACTCCCTGCTGTTGAGGTCGATCCGGAGCGGGATGAGCGAGAGACACATGGGCGGCGTAGGCAGAATCATGGGTTGGTACAGAGGCAGTCCGCTACCGGTCCCAGATCCGAATCCATACCCTACGAAGAATTGAGGAGCAGTTTACCCGGAGTTCGAGGAGTAGTTCACCCGGCATCAGTGACAGTTGGGGTTCCGATTACCACCCGGGCCTAGCAGCATCACCACCACCAGTAACGTCCAAGGAAATGGAGTAAGCAACGTTTATCCATCCGCAGCTATTAGTCACGGATAGCTCCAATTGATCCAGACGATCAAATGTCATTGGTTCCTTAACCACCAGCACCAGTTCCGGCGGACCAGAGGCGACCGAGAAGCAACCGCGACCGAGAAGCATAGATGGATCCAATCCCGCGACTCACTTTTGGGTCATAGGCAGCAGTGGGGGAAATAAAGCAGTCAGGGGTTTCCCCGATATCCCATCCCCGGATGCGCCAGATGCATGGACAGGAGCAACCAAGGTGGGAAAGTGTCCCTGCCCGTTCCGTATTCCATAGTCGGCAGCACCAATAGCAGCAGTCTCTCCATAACCAGTGAGTGAACACATCCTCCCGGAAGGGAGCTAGTTGGAGTTCGGGATTGAGTTTCCCGGAACCAGGAGCAGAGGTTCAGCCGTGTCCCCGTTCCCCCACAACCATAATAGATTGGAGCGAATATATAGATAGAAGATTGGAGTGGACCCGGTTTCTCCTCCGTTATTCTAGCGTCATTCTAGCGGGCGTACATTAATTGACTGATTAATTAAGGGTGGGAGGCTCTATTACCCCCACCCAACCCTACATAGCTCTATATCCGGGTGTTCATAGGGAATCATAGGGTTCCCCGGGGGGGAGGGAATCGTCAGTTCGTTGGTGGGAGGCCCGCCCGGGTGGGGGGTTATATTGCGGCAGAGAAAGATCGATTCATGTCGAGGGAGGAAGGTTGGGTGAGAGGTCATCACGTACTTGCGTTCTCGCTAGTTCTTCAGGTAATTGATCCGTGATACCTTTGACTTCCCCCACCCCTATCAAGAACCATCTCTCCATTCCGCTGGTTCAGGGGTCAGGGATCATGGTCCATTCGATCATTCCCCCTGAAGACCCGCCTACTCCTGCCAGTCATCCAACCTTTATTGGTGGTTTCGCGTGGTACTAGCCAGTCGAGAATAAAGGATAAAGGGCCTACGGGGTCGGGGCTATTGATTCTCTTTACTGACCCGTTCCGTAGTCATCTTATATCCGTAGCGGGTCCAAACCCTACCTTTTATCTGTCCCCACCCCTACCCTTCATCTGTCCCTAACCCTCGGAGATCTCCCAACTACCCCATAGAATAGTAGGGGCCCACCCAACTATATCTTCCCACCCATCCCCTTACCCATCCCTGCCTTTCTCCATTGACTGCTAGGGGCGAGAGCCGACCCATCTCCTACTAAGAGCCTTTCTCTATTGACCGCTAGTGGTAGGTAGGGGGTGGTTCCTACCACCTTTCTCTATCTCCGACCTATTAATTGAGTCGGTTCCTACCCCCTTGCCTAAGGGATTATCTATCCCCTGCCTTTCATCCATCTCTTCACTCCTCCGGTCGAGGTCTATCTCCCCTGCCTCTATCTATTGACTGACCCGGCCCATATAAATACCCATGCAGGGTGGGTGGGAGGAGATAGATCCGGTTGGTTTCCCTCTATCTCGTCCGTCCGGCTCCTCTATCTGTGATTCCGGCCAACAATGATAGATAGGGCGGTCTCCATGGTTGGTGTGGGGGTCGTTAATTCAGTAGTTTGCTCGTTCCGTCACGTCTCCTACTTATATCTATCCGTTGCCTACCGCTTTCTCCCGCCGGTCAGGGGGAGCTACGGATGCACTATCCATATTGGTGGGAAATGCCCGGGATGGGAGGGGAGAAAGGAAGGAAAGGTGGGTAGCCTCTCCGTACTATAGTTCCCCCCCACAACTCGACATTCGGGGGGGAGGGAAACTCACCACTATAGTTCCGGTCCGTAGGGCCTACTCCATATAATTGTAGGGCGCCCATAGAATTTGAGGGCTTGACTGAAACCCCCATAGAATTGTAGGGGGCCCTTTTTGAGAATAGTAGGGGGCTAGAATCGCGCTAGAAGGAGGTAGCTCGATTGTAGGGGGCTTGATTGAAAGCGAATAGTAGGGGGGAGGTAGCTCGATTGTAGGGGGCAGTCAAGCCCTACAATATGGAGTGGGAGTTCCATAGTCAAGTTCCGCCACCCACTAGATTAATCAGCCTGCTAGAATAAGCATAGGCAACAAACTGGGCTACTTTCAATCTTTCGGAGGAGATAGTTATAGAATTGAGAGAAGTTTACTTTAAGAAAGATTGATTGAAGCATGTTACGTATAGACTCGAGAAAGAGCCCTATAGTAGAATTCTCGAGTCCCCCCCACCCTGATTATAGACGTAACATCTTCTCTAAAAGCAAGCTCTGTAATCGCCCGGGCAAACGCTTTCGAACGAACTTCTAGTATAGTTGGGGCATGTTACGTCTAGAATAGAATCTGGGTGGGGGGGCCCCTACAATTCTATGGTAGCTGTCACTCTTCTGGCTCGAGATAAAAAAAAGTGAAAGAAAGATTGTGCCGGATTGCATCCCGCGCATATTAATTATTGGTATCCCGATCGCACTAGGGAGAATGGGCAACTATATATAGTTGACATTCGTCGCCGGGTTTCGTTCTGAGCTTTTGATACCGTTGATGCGGATTTTGAGGAGGCTCGAAACTGAGTATTTCGTACACGAGGCCAGGCCAAGTATCATTCGAAGCTTCAGAAAAAAATGCTGAGATATTGGGGGGCCCTTATGGTGGTATTTCGTGCACATTCCGACTCTGCAAATAGATTCTCAAGCCTCTCGATTTCTTTAGGGCTACTTTCTCAAATGATAATGAAATAAAGGGAGGACCTGGCAAATCACATGTTCAGCTATCTTTAGATAGAAATGGAGCTAGCTTTTGAACATGTTAAAACCCCCCCCCCTACCATCTATAGGCAAGAATAATCGACCAATTTCAACAGCCCCGGGTTCGGAATAATTGATCGATTCAATGATCAGATAGTTGACGAAGGGCTCTTTCGCATATATCTTCTTCCCAAAGGTCTTCTGGGGCATCGATCGCACGATTCGATCCAAGTTTCCCGAGGGTTCCTTCATATAGTAGGAGTGATAGGATGGATAGGGGAAAACTCGACCAGACCCACCTAGAAACCAACCTGGAATGGAACGACTCGCTTAGTTAGTTCTGCACGTTCCCCTACTATAGATGCGGGGTGCCGGGGTGGGAGATGGGCTGAAACTGATCGATCTGCACCTGGGAGGGATTAATGTGGCTTGTGATGCCGAGCTCAGGTTTAGGAACTATCGTTAGCTCGCTCTGTTGGATCCTTAGTCGATTTCTCTCCCGCAAGCAGAACCCTTAGAAAGTTATCGCTATATGAGGTGTGATGTCGATTCGTGCTCATGTCCGAATGTCGTCTATTTTGAGAAGTGGAGAGATAAACAAATCCTGTAGCACCCGCAACTGTCAGGAATAGAAATCCTGTAGCACCTGAAACCTATCTATCAATCCTTACGTGCGCCTTTCGTATCTTTAGGCAAATCCAACACAGATAGGTAGATAGGGCTTTCCGGTACTTACCCATATAATCATTCATTCCGGTTAGAAGGGGAAGACATGACAAAGCCCATCCCCCGGAAGCCTGTCACGGCGTACCTCTATCCGTTCAGTCCCATTCCAATGCATGACTCATTGAACGAAGTGCCCCTCTGCCTCCCACCCACCCCAACAAAAATAGGTAGGGCCCCCATGCACACCCTGCCTAAATAAACAATAGGCACTCGACTGCTAACTGAGCAACCTCTCCCCACCCACCCCGAAGCCCTTCAACAATAGAATAGTAATCTGGGTGGGCCCCTACAATTCTATGGCCCTACAATCGAGCTACCTCTTAATTAATCAGCGCAGAGCCCTACTATTCTAAGGGGGCCCCAGCCGGGCGAGAGCAGCCCTCCCCCCTACTATGTCGAAGGGCCCCCGGCTGGGGCGTACATTAATGGCAGAGGTAGCTCGATTGTAGGGGGCACTCGATAGTTGCTAGAATCGCCCCGCTATAATAAGGAATTCTAGTCGGTATATTAATTATTGTTCCGGAGATCGATAGATAGGCTTTAACGACGGCCCAGGAGTTGGGGGCGATGCAGCATTTAAAGCTGGAGTTTGATTCCTAGCGGATCTGATCTGAAGTGCCCTTTTGAAAACATCATTGTTGGGGATTCAATCAGAGCCGGGGAAGAAAGAAAGAAAGCTCATAGTTGGATCCGGCTTTAACTGCCCTTGTTTTGATTCATAGTTTCTATTCCACATGCCCTCGACATTATATACGAGTCGAGCCATATAATGTCGAGGGCCCGGTAGCGAAAGGAGAGGATTTCCATCATCCATTTCCCTGGTCATCATTCCTTAGGGATATAAGCCCGTATCTTATATAAGACGTAATATGTTCCGTGATGGCTGGCAATGTTCCATAGCACGAGTTGACCAACTGGGTGCAAACAAACAGGATCAGAACCAACAGAGCAAACAGCAATCGCTAGCGGAACCGAGACGGAAGCATACAATAATAGTGCCAGAGGGCCCAGCACTCGACTGCAACAATAGTAGCCGGGGCTCTCCTAACCCACCCTCGGGAATCGAATAGAAACTGTGAAGACTGCCTCTGTCGGGCGGGCTTTGCCCTTCTTTATGGTTCATTCATCCCAAGGCCTTGAAACACCCGATCCTCCATTCCGACGATGTGCCGCTGCTGAACAAACAAGACCGATTGCCAGCTTATGGGAATGGAATAAAGGGCCTCCCTCCGCCCCTTAACCTTTCAATGCTCCATTGCTCCCTCTCCTGCCCGGTAAGGACGTCGTCATTTGCTCGAGTGGATCGAATCTACCCATCTCCGGCTCCTGCTTCCAAACATCCAAATCCTATCAATGATAATAAGTAGATAATAAAAGAGTCCCCCTTGCCGACTACCTATAGAATGGTAGGGGCCCACCCAACCCTTCCGGCGCTTTGGCTCGGAAATGTCTGTCTGTCGGTCGGATGCACCTTCCTTCGTTGGCAACTAGAATCCCCACCCAACCCGGGCCCCGCCCCTACAATTCGGCTGGGGGTAGGGGCTTGCTAGAATAATATGAAAAAGGGCGACATAGTAGGGGGCTAGCCCTTTAGAATGGTAGGGGGCTCGCCCGCCCAATTCTATGGATTAATTAACTTACTCTAAATTGCAGGCAGGGAGGGAATAGCCCTACTATTCTATGGGGGTGGAGGTATCTCGAATTGATTGGGGTGGGCCCCTACTATTCTATGGCAGGAGGAGAGGTATAGTGGGGGTAACCATCCCTATTCCACATGAATTATAAGCCGGCTGGTCCAACATAGAAAAGATAGGGCGGATTGACAGTTTGCTGCTTTAGCTGAAGTAGGAGCCCTATTCACCGACAAGGCCAGTGATTATGTCATTCCTCGGCAGCCCCGGCCCCTTATAACTGAACTATTGGATGTGCGAGCCCTATTATTAGATTATTCCCCGCCTTTATTTATCGAACTGATTCCTAGGCCTAGCTATAGATTGATAGGTACGACATTGATAGGTACGACCCGACCACGGAGAAAGGAGCCAGCCCCGCCCCTACTTGGGCGCGAGTTAGGTTTGGTGAGTGAGGATGGATAAGAGAAACCAGCACTGCTGATGGGCAGGATTAAACTGAGAGAACTGGATCGGGCCCGGGTGCACAAATAATGAGGGCCCTATAGATAGTAGGGGTCACTGGTTCGGTTGTTGAGAAAGTTGCATTCGATTAGATACGTAATATGACTGACTTAACCGAATTGATGGATGTCCGATGCTGGATCGATGCGGGCGGATGCATGCATCGGTGCGACGGATGCCTGATGGTTTACTCTTCAAGGGCAGTTCATCGGGAACCAGTTTAATGAGGGGTCGACCCCGGATAGCTTAATCGGGTGGGCCCCTACGGGTAGCGGGCTGATTAATTGACGAATTCGCGGTTGGAATTTAGGAACTTAGGTGGATATAGTTTAGATGGATGTCCGATTGACTGCAATTACTGAAGCGATAACGCTGCGACTACTCCTCCCATATTCGACGCTTTAGTTCTTATCCTCTTCCTATCGGAGTGCTTCAAGGTTAATAATGGTGCAACAGACCTGGAATTCGATATGCATAAACAATGGTTGGGGGAGGGATGTTACGTATAATACAGACTTTTGAAACCCGCTCTATCTTTCAATCGCATCCCTACTATATCTCCCCATCCAGAGGAGAGAGTTGCGTAACATGCCGAATTCTACCCTTACCGGAACGAACTGACAATTTCCTCCCTCCCAATCGCCCATCGCGTCACCCCCCCCTACTATTTGAAGGGCCTCCCACCCCCCTACCATTCTATAGGCTAGCAAGCTGATTCCATCAAAATTGGGCGGGGCTCCCACCCAGGAATAGTAGCGCCCTTAATTAATCATCGATAGTTCTAGAATCGACATCGAATCGGGATTTTCTAGAGTCAACCTGCCCTCACCTTCATTTCATTCAGATGAGGGTTTCCCTCGATAGTTGCTAGAATCGAGCAATCGAATCGGGATTCTATAGAGTTGCGCCCGCTATAATAAGTGCTAGAATCGAGAACTATAGTTTCCCGATGAACCAACCTTATTCTAGCGTCATTCTAGCCCCCCCCCCAATAATAATTCTATAGTTCTATGGTTCTAAAGGGCTAGCCCCCAATTCTATGCTAAAGGGCGAGACTAGCAGGCGTCATTAATTAAGCGTATTCTAGCGTCATTCTAGCCGGGGCCAGCCGCCCCCCGGGAGGTATATTATCGTAGGGGCCCACCCAACCCAATCTCTAGCCTCCCACAAATGGCATCTACCCAACCCCACACTAATTAATCAGCCCGCTAGAATAACTTGCTAGAATAAGCAAGGGGGGTTATTAATTAGTTCATTAATCAGCTTGCTAGCTCGTAGGGGGCCCTTAATGGCATTAGCCCGCTAGAATAGGGGGGTATAGTTATGAGCGTATTAATGAACTGATTAATGAACGCATTAATGAACTGATTCGAGAAAGGCAGGCGTATTAATGAACTGATTAATGAACTATTCTAGCGGGCTACTCGCATGAACTGCAGTCAAGACTCGATTCTAGCAGGTTTATTAATGACAGAATTCTAAAACGTTGGAATGAGAGGTTTTTGATACGGGGCACGAAATACTCTTCATCTCCACCCGAACCCACCTCCCTCTCTTCTTCCCGAATGGCGGATAGGAACTCCACTCCTCATGGATTAGGGATAAGCTTCTTATTAATCAGCCTGCTAGCCCTACTATTCTAAGGGGGCCCCTACAATTCTATGGCCCTACTATTCTAATGGGGTTTGTTCCCACCTATTGGATTAGGGAGGGAGGGGATGTCTATAGAAGAGCAGTCGATTTCTTATAGGAGTAAAAGGTAGTGACTCAGTAGAGGGAAAGGAATGTCGGATAATGGGAGATATGAGTTTGGTTGGTTGGGATCAAAGGCATAGGCAGTGAGAGATCAAAGGCATGGATCAAGGGCATAGAACATCCATCACATCAGAGTTTTTTGCAGGAACATCCATCATATCAGAGGCATAGGCAGTTGGTTGAGCCGATAGCCATTTATCGGTAGGGGGCAGTTGATCCACTTCTCGTTCCCACATCGTTCCATTCCGAGCGGCTAGTCAACCCGACTGATCCCAGCATCCGAGCAATCGACATGGTTAGTCAGCCCGACTGATCCCTCCCCACTATAGGGCCCCTCTCTCTCCCGCCCACCCTACATAATGATCGGAAGGCAGGAGAGCGGGGACCGCGGAAGGGAAGGGAGAAATATTCAAATAGCCTTCGGCGATGAAGAAAAGCCGAGTTGTTAAGACGTCTATAGATAGTCCTTTATTCAAGTAAGTAGTGGTGCATAGGATCTCAAAAGAAGCCTTTCTAGTTACCGGAAGCGGCAGGCCTAGAATTCTTAATTGTATAAATAGTGCCGGGAAGGGGAGGAAATGAAAGCTTTGATTGCGGAGGATAGTAATCCGAGGGGATTGAACATGGGCGAATGATCCACCTTCTGATCCTTCCAAACCACCCGCTAATGGAGAAGCAAGCAATCCATCCCCTAGTTCCATATCCACCACCATCACCTAATCCAGTTATTGTTGATCCGAAAGCTCATCCGAATTCATTAATGGAGGGTTCTTCAGCCACCTCTCCATTTCTGGCCCTCCGATCCCACTACTGCTGCTTCTCCTGTTACGCCTAGTTACGCCTATCTCCCCACTCCGCCTATTGCCATGGTAGGGCGATTGATTGCTAATCCAAGAATGCTCTCCCATGTCCACCATACCTCGTTCTGTACCAAATACACGTAGTCCTTCCAGACAAGCCTTCTAGATGGTGGGATTAGATGCCTTACTTCTCGATCGGTTATGGTGAATGAGCCGTGGTAGAAATGAAGTCCTAATCCGCATGCAGAGGAGATAATTCGGGGTGTGCATTCATAGGGAACTATAGTTCCGGTTTGGGATAGAAAGAAGAGATGGGCGAGAAAGAAGCTGGGATCGGATACAGCTACTTCAAGGATAGCGGTGGATGGATCAGAGGATGGATTCCGTTCATCAGCTTCTGCTTCTCATTCCCACAACTATATCTTCCCCCCCCCACCCGGAACTTTACAACTATATACCGATTACCTATAGAATAGTAGGGGCGGGCGAGAAACCTGCTAGAATCCCCCATAGAATTGTAGGGGAGCAGTTCATTAATACGCCTGTGAATTAATACGGCAGATTAATCAGTGCCCTACTGTTCTAAGGATTAACCTGCTAGCCCTTCGGGGGCTACTTGAAGTGAATTAATGACGCTTGCTAGCCCTTTAGAATGGTAGTAATTAATTCGGCCCATATGGATAAACCTGCTAGAATAATATGAAAAAGGGGCCGAATAGTAGTAATTAATTCGGCCCATATGGATAAACCTGCTAGAATGACGCTAGAATACGCTAGAATACGCTAGAATAACCCTTCATTCTTGACTGGAACCTGCCACTATAGTTAGCCATTCCCTACTATTCTAAGGATCTGCTTGCTAGAATAATATGAAAAAGGGCAAATAGGAGGGGGCTAGAGTAAGACAATTCAAATCCCTCCCACGATTATTGAGAGTTCGATGAATTCGTTGATGGTCGGTCCGCCCGGCGATGCAATTGAAGCGGCCACATCCGTAGATCCACCAATGCCTTCGATGGGTCCCGGCCTGGAATAAGATCTGACTATATTGGTTACTCCGAACTGGCCCAGGTGAAGACCCGAGAAAGCAAACGATCTACCAGCAGCATCTGACACGAAATCCGGCTGATCCGGCGGCTATGCTCTACTCGAACCGATGGAATAATAGTTATTTATCGATGATGGGCACTTACTGGATACAAATGGCACATATCCCCCATTGGCTCCACACGATAATTCAATGATGGGCGACCGCGGTTCATCGGCACGAAATGCTCTGATTGAACGGGCGAAACAGTCATGCGTTCGGGAGGAGGCAACTCAAATTCTTCCAGAATAGTAGAACCATATAATTTGAGGGGCCCAGTCAACCTTCATTAATTAACCTGCTAGAGTAAGACATTCGAGCAGTTCATTAATCCGCCACCTATAGAATTGTAGGGGCGAATAGTAGGGGCAATCTAAAATAGTTCTAGAATCGCCCATAGAATTGTAGGGGGCCTTAGAATAGTAGGGGCATGTTGTTCTCCATTCACGCCGATGTATTGCTCGTTCACGGGTCCGTCCGTGTCCACCAGTCAATATGAGAAGGGTGGTCCGGTTCTCGCCGATCGGATCTATGGGATTGACCAGCTGCCCTATCCATCCATCTCTATGAAAGAGGTGAGCCTGCGCGCTCCTTCTAGGCTCCAAGTAACCCTCCTCTAGGCTCCGCTGGACAGTCGTCGACGTTCCCCCCTCTGACCGTCCCTGCGATGGTTCCCTGGGATCGAATATTCCCACCTAGGTTTACGTCGCCAATTGACGATGTATTGTCAGGATTCCCCCCTACGACGCATATTCCGTCGTACAGGCGGCTGTATCGAACATGCAGATGTTCCGTCTCGCCCCACCTAACTCATGAGAAAGAGACCTTTCTCGCAGCGCGACCCGGTTCTACGTCCGAAGTGCTTGTCCAAGGGCCAACTGGAATCACCTTTGTCATTGTATACCTTTTGCGACTAAGGAACGAACGTGACTGGCGCCCTACTCTAAACTAGACTAGACTAAACTCAACTAAACGCCAACTATCCCCTATTGCCTCCCCCCCACCCCCGGGGGGGAGATGGATATTCCCTACAAGTTCCCCTACTATCTATAGGGCCCCCATGCAGGGTGGGTGGGAGGACAAAAGGGTCTTCCGGAACTATACCACATAGAATTGTAGGGGCCTCCCACCCCCCTACCATTCTATAGGCTAGTGGTGGGTGGTTAAGTTCTAGCCGGGATCTCGATAAAAAGGAACGAACGCCGCCCTCCGGTTCATCGGGAGGGTAGAATTCCCAACCACAATTCCCCCCACTCATTTCACTTCGTGATGATGCAGCAGGGCCCGCCCGAGATTTCTCGAGGGCACTCGGGGGTGGGTGGAAGAGCGGGCTCGCCAAGAGACTCGACCACAACAATAGTATAGGGGGGCCCCCACCCCACCCCGGTTACGGGGATGGAATCCACTCTTAAGCGGCAGGAGAGGCTCGCCAAGAGACTCGAAGCACTGTGGCAGGCAACTCAAATTCCCTCCCCCCCGGGAAGCCCCGTGTGTGGGGTTGGGTGGGGGGCTAAAGGGCTCCCCCCACCCACCAACAACTATTCCCTATGAACCGTTATTCTAGCCCCCGCCCAATCGAGCTACCTCCCCCCTACTATGTCGAAGGGCCCCAACCCCCCAGCCGCCCTACAATTCTATGGCCCTACAATTCTATGGGCTGGGGGGGCTTTACTAGGGCCCCCGCCCAATTCGGCTGCGCGAATTAATTACTGATTAATAAGGGGGGCTTTACTAGGGCCCCCGCCCCCCCCCATAGAATTGGGCGGGGGCCCTTCTATCAAGAACCCTTTCTAATAGTAGGGGGGGCTAGAATACGCTAGAATAAGGCCCCTACAATTCGGCTGGGGGCATAACCGGGGGGAGGTAGCTCGATTGTAGGGGGCTCGCCCTACAATTCGGCTGGGGACTATCGAGTGGAGGAGGGCCCCCCCCTCGACATTCTATGGCTCTATGGGCGATTCTAGCAACTATCGAGTGCAGGGGTATAGTTATTAACTGATGCCACCCATAGAATTGTAGGGCAGGTTATCCTAGCGAGCTGCAGTCAAGCCTTCGCCCCCCCCCCCCAATAAGAATTGTAGATTATTGTAGGGGACTCGCCCTACAATTCGGCTGGGACTGATCCGAGCAAGAGGTATATAGTGGTAAAGTTGTTTGTTTACCACCCACCCTGCAGAAAGAATAATTGAAGCAGGGTGGGCCCCTACTATTCTATGGGAACAACTACCTTAGAATAGTAGGGGCCCTATGAATGCACACTGCCATTATTCTGCAAGGTGGTAATAGGAAGCAATTTCCGGGGTGGGTGGGCCCCTACAACGGCATCTACCTCTGCCCCATAGAATTGTAGGGCGAGCCCCCTACCATTCTAAAGGGCTAGCCCCCTACCCCTACTATTTGTAAGGGTAAGGGCTAGCAAGCTAATTAATTACGCATTAATCTACCATAGAATTTGAGGGCTTGACTGCAGCCCCATTAGAATTGTAGGGGGCCCCCCTTATTAATCAGCTTGCTAGAATAATCAACACTCGATAGTTGCTAGAATCGAGTCGAGCAGTTCATTAATCCGTGAATTAATAAGCCTGCTCAATAGTTATAGAATCTTTCTCACCCTAAGCAAGATATAGAACCCTCTTTATTAATCAGCCTGCCCATAGAATTGTAGGGCGAGCAGTTCATAACTATACCCCCCTCCCCCCCTTTCTATAGTTGTAGTAATCTACCTCCAAGTTCTTCTAGCAGGCGTACATTAATGGCAGGGGGCCCACACTCCATAGAATGTCGAGGGAATCAGCCCGCTAGAATAACCTGCTAGAATAAGCGGCGAATAAGCGAATAAGCAAATAGAGTAACCTCCCTGCCTATAGTCCCCACCCACCCCATTAGGATAGTAGGGCCCTGCTAGATTAATAAAGAGGGTCTCGACATTTGCGTGTGTGGGGTTGGGTGGGGGGCTAAAGGGCCTGCTAGATTAATAAAGAGGGTCTCGATCTATTTGCCAGGGGTAGTTCCGAGACTCTTAAGTGGCAGGAGAGGAGAGCTCTTATCCCACCCTCCCGAGGGCCCGAGATTTCTCGAGGGCACTCTTAAGCTACTCCCCCACCCCACCCCAATCTATAGCTCGATTCTAGAACCATTTTAGCGTCGATTCTAGAACGATTTTAGACGCAGGCTTCAATCAAGCCCTCGACATTCTATGGTAGATTAATGCGCCCGCGGGTAGATTAATACGCCTGCTAGATGAAGCTAGAATACGCTAGCCTTTTAGAATGGTAGTAATTAATTCGGAATTAATAAACCTGCTAGAATATGCTAGAATACGCTCCCCGGCTGGGGGGAGGGCCCTTACTCTAGCAGGTTAATTAATTGACTGGGGGTTGCTCGCCCTCAAATTCTATGGACTGCTCGGGCTAGCCCCAGTAAAGCCCCTACGGGGGGTAGGGCTAGCCCCAGTAAAGCCCCTACAATTCGGCTGGGGGTAGGGCTAGCAACTATCGAGTGCAAGCTGATGCCCCCAGCCCCCTACAATTTTGGGGGTAGGGCAGTCGACGATTCTAGGACTATTTTAGCAGCCCCCGGTTATGCCCCCGGGCGGGGGCTGGGGGGGCTGCTCGCCCTCGACATTTTATGGACTACTCGCCCGGTTATGCCCCCGGGCGGGGGCTGGGGCCGGATTCCCTAGGGGTGGGTGGGAGGAGGCTATGGGGCGCATTAATGAACGCATTCCCTCCCCCGGGCGGGCGGCTGGTACTGCAGTCAAGCCCTACAATTCTATGGGGGCTTACTCTAGCAGGTTCATTAATGTTATTCTAGCCCCCGCCCAATCGAGCTACCTCCCCCCTACTATGTCGCCCTTTTTCATATTATTCTAGCCCCCGCCCAATCGAGCTACCTCCCCCCTACTATGTCGAAGGGCTAGCCCCCCCTACTATTGAAAGGGTTCTAAAGGGCCCCCCCCCCTCCAATTAAGTTGTGGGTGGGAGGAGGCTATGGGCGCCCTACAATTCTATGGCCCTACAATTCTATGGGCTGGGGGGGCTTTACTAGGGCCCCCTACAATTCTATGGGGGTTTCAATCAAGCCCTCGACATTCTATGGGCGAATTAATTACTGATTAATAAGGGGGGCTTTACTAGGGCTAGCGGGCTTCAATCAAGCCCTACCCCCAGTCAATTAATGTACGCCTGCTAGAAGACCCCGCCCAATTCTATGGGGGGCGGGGGCTGGGTACCATAGAATGTCGAGGGAATGCGCCCCAGTCAATTAATGTACGCCTGCTAGCCCCAGCCGCCCCCCGGGAGGTATATTATCGTAGGGGCCCGCCCAATAACAACTATGATGGGGGGGGTGGGGGGGTAGGGGGCCCTAGTAAAGCCCCCCTTATTAATCAGTAATTAATTCGCTTGCTAGCCCGCTTTTCTTTTAGCTTATTCTAGCGGGCTGATTAATTGACTGATGCCATTAACCCTACTCTTTTCTATGGCCTTTTCGACATAGTAGGGGGAGGTAGCTCGATTGTAGGGGGCTCGCCCGCCCAATTCGGCTGGGCCCCTACAATAATCTACCTCCAAGTTATTCTAGCGTATTCTAGCCCCCTACTATTCGCCGCTTTCTCGCAGGTTTCTCCAGCCGGGGCCGAATTAATTGACTGATTAATGCAGGGGGGCTTGACTGGGCCCTACGGGTTTTTCAGGCCCCTCAAATTCTATGGGATTGGGGGGGTGGATATAGAATAGAAGGTGCCTAATTTCTCACCCTGCTTCATAATGGCAGTGTTCATGGGGAATTCTAGCTATAGAAAGGGTAGAAAGGAGGGGGCTCACCCCTCGACTTCCTCCCCCTACCGGTCTTCTGGAGCATAAATGCACTCGGCCGACGCCAGGAGGCCGAGGGGTTCGCTACGCCCACACCTCGATCTATCGATCGAGAGCACCCTGCATTGGGGGCCCTCACGTCAGTAAAGTCCCCAACCTTCGGACCGTTCCTTACTTCGAGCTTCACATCGCATGCACAAGTGCTCTCTGAACCGTGCAATAAGGTCACCCATAACACGGCTCTCCCACTCGACGGATCCCCCATCTATTCCATTACATGAGATTGGGGCCACTTCTCTTCCAGGGGAGTGACGACTATCTAGAGTCCTCTTCAAAACAACAAGAAGGAGATCCCGAAAGAAAAGGCACTCGACCCCCCCACCCCGGAACAACTAATCTACAACTAGAATTCCCTAGTTAATCTACCTCTGCCATACTATGCCCCCCACCCAACCCCACACACGCCCCAGCCGAATTGGTCAATTAATGAACCTGCTAGAGTAAGGGGCCCTCCCCCCAGCCGAATTGTAGGGTTGACTGCAGTACCATAAAATTGTAGGGCGAGAAGCTAAATAGTTATAGAATCGCCCCCCCCCCACCCCCCCCCATTGCTGAATAGTAGGGGCCATAGAACTATAGCGGCTGGGGGGGTAGGGGGGGGGAGTAACAATTCTTTGGGGGGCCGGGGATTGTAGTTAGACCACCCACCTCTGCATGAGGAGGTATAGGCGGAGGCGGAGGCGGCCGTAGGGGGGTGAGCCCCCTCCTTTCTACCCGGCAAACTGTAGAAAGCTATACTCTAATTCTGCAACTATATCCTCCAGCATAGAATAGTAGGGGCCCCCATTCGAGCCCCCTACTATTCTAAAGGGCCCCCTACAATTATCGAGGGGGCTCCAGTCAAGAATTGACTGATGTTAACAACCTCAGTTCATAACTATATCAGTTCATTAATAAACCCCCAGCCGGGGCGAGTCGAGCAGTCCCAGTCTTAATTAACCTGCTAGAATAACCCTACAATAACTAGAATAGGGGGGTGGGGGGGGCGGGCGAGCCTATAGAATAATGGGCATTAATGCGCTCCAGCCGCCTCCCACCCACCCCTAGGGCGAGCCGTTCATTAATAAACCCCCAGCCCCCGCCCGGGGGTAGGGGGCCCTTCTATAAAGAACCCTTTCAAATAGTAGGGGGGGGCTAGATTGACGCTAGAATACGCTAGCCCTCCAGTAAACACTCGATAGTTGTGAGCCCTACGGCCGGAAACTAGAGTTCCGGGGGCGAACCGCTCGTCCTCCGGAGGACGAGGGCCGACGAAGGTCGGTCATTTATGCGCTTGCGGTTGGGTCGAGGGCGACGCCCTATCCACCTATCCGCCGAACTATAGAAAGGAGGGGGCCTTTCGGTGGGGTCCCAACAAACACCGGGAACTACTATAGTTGATAGTAGGGAACCCCCTGCAGGGTGGGGGGGAATGGTAGGGGAAGAAGGCGGGGGGGGGTGGGGGTGGGGGAGAGGGCAACTATCCAAACTATCCATAGTAGGGGGGGGCATTTCTGCTCTCTCCAGCCCCTTTCCCCCCTATCAATACTGAGAAGGCTTGAAAACCGTAGGGCGCCCAGTCTGCTTGGGGAGAGGACCCCTATCCATAGTAGGGCGGTTGGGTCTTGATTGGAGGGAGAAGAACTCGACTCAACCTTAGCCCCCCCACCACCCCTCTTCTATATCCCTATTGCCCTATGCGGTAGCCCCACCTCGATAAAGGGGGGGCCGAGGACCTTTAGGTTTAGGCGGGGCATTTCTACATATATATAGATATATATCTAGATCTAGATATCTATCTATATAACCAGTGAGCGACGGCGGTTCTGTAGTGTTCGTCGGAGAAGCTCGAATTCCATCCCTTCTTTCGTCACTCCGTGATTGATTCCGGCACCGACCCATTTCATTGTATCCGTCCGTATGAGGACCTCCTTCCCTTCTGCCCACTCTCCGTTCACACGGGAAACAAAGCGGAAGGGTAGGCAGCAGGTACCACGAGCCCTCTGTCCCACACATCCAGAAGTGTAGTTCACCGGTTCCACCGAATGCTCCTATCTCTCGGCAAAGACCGTGTGAGTGTGCGGTTATGCCCGCCAATGCCAATAGAAAAGTTCCCCGAGCGCATGCCTCTCGATTTATTCTTCGGGAGCCCTGCCCCCCCTGAGAATAGTAGGGCCTTTGATAGGTATAGGTATGGGTATAGGTAGGTCGAGCGACCTCTCCGGAAATGACCTGACGTCGTGTGAATCCCTCCCATCCGCCCTCTCCCCTCTATGGTGCACTCGCTTTGGATCTCCGACACACAGGGGAGGCCCAACCTTCTATAGTTGGAAAAAAAACCGGCCGATCATTCCGCATCCCGCATTCACGCCGTTCCACTGCCGCTCGAGGAGTTGTAGATCGAGCCATCTCTATACGACATGCTGTTGTCGCCGCCATCTTCTATGTGTCACTTAGTCATCTCTGCCTCGCTGTCTCTGCAGCCGGAATAAACGGACTTCATTCAGTGACTCCGCGATCGCCCTCTAAACGATCAGAATGGGGTAGAGCCTGAAGATACGTTTTGTACTCTATCAATTTCTCTGTGCCTCTATGGAGTAATCCAATATGCGGTTCCGCACGTTCCACCACTTCTCCGTCCATTTCCGATACTGATCGTGGAACACCATGAGCAGCAGGATGTTGAGGTCCAAAATTCGAAGTGGAATTTCTTATTTGTTTGTTCCTAGTCGTCATGGGAGAGAGATCGATGAAGAAATGGATTGTTCCCTTCGCAATACCGATGTCCGGGGGTTCGGTCAAGTTGAAGCGGCCCTTCTCCACAAACCCCCCGGATCTTGTAGAGTATCTATCCTCTGATATGTGACGTATATAACCGACGAAGAAGACTGGCCCGGGCGGATATAAGGGCCCGTTCCTTCTGATCATCTGTACGTAACATGCCCGCTTATGCTAGCAGGTTAATTCATTAAGGGGGATGGGTCTCGAGAATTGCCGGTGGGAAGAGGAGTAGGAAGGGGTGGGTGAGGAGTAGAGAGAGGCCGGAGAAAGACCGCCTAACCGCTTGAAGCCGAACGCTCGAACACTGCTCCTACTCCTACCAATACCCCTACTCCTACCCCCAACACTACAGATGCCGGCTCCTACCCCCCTACGGGGCTACCCTTGCTCCTCCCCATACCGCATACCGGCTGGCCCCCCCCACCCCATTCTAGTTAATAGTAGGGGCGCCCGGCCGGAATCCCTTCCCCCAGTCAAGCTTTGTTTGTTCTTCTGTATTGGTGGACCCCTTAGAATAGTAGGGCATGCGCCGTAGGGGCGGAGGATGATTGCTTGCTGTTTAATCCGGTTCCACTATGTGGATGGAGTCCCGTGTCGGTGCGGCATATGTCTCCATAGGAGGATCGTCCGGCTACCATGGCCCTCATCAGACTTGTGCGGAGAAGGCGGGTGGATTCCTTTACTCCGCAGTTAGCGGCATGAGTAGCCCACGGTTCACCATCGATGAACATAGTTGTTAACGATTACTCCGCCTCGCCATGGGAAGCAGCAAGCAACATGCTCCAGTTTCAAATTGCAGCTTATTCTTTATTTGACCCCGCTAAATCTAATGAATCTTTTCAGGGGGGGGGGTGGGAGAGTATAGCTCGAGTCTCCACTCAAACCAGTTATATAGGTAGGGGGACCCTCGAGTGAGTTGAGTCTACATACGTGATAAATGAAGAATCCAACGTAGTTTGATAGCAGTCTTCAGTCATAGCCCCGAAGAGGAGGACACCACCTTTCCTAATATCTATATATCTATATATCTAGGGGTTAATCGGTATCCGGTAAAGAGCGCCAAGGAGGCCTATCCTTCCTACGGCGTTTCTGTGTTTGTCCGGTAGCGAGCCAGCAATCAGAAGGTGGGCCTACTATTTGTAAGGGTCCCTGCGTTGCTTGATTGTTTGGAGGAGGATCTATGGGTGGCCGGGGGGAATGCCTATAGAAACTATGGGCCGGCTTCCAGCTTGTAAGCTTCCAGCCGGTAGCGAGCCACTGAAAGAAGGTCGGTTCCCCCCCAACAACCTTCCTTCTCCTTGAAGGAGCATCTAGCGGTGCCCCCCACGGTTCTCCGGAATCCGGGTCCGGGAAGCTTCCAGCTTCCAGCTTTCCCAACCCCAACCTTTTTTATATCTCCAGCCGCCCCCCCGGGAGGAAGATTAGTTTAGGGGCCCCCCCACCACTACCATAGAATAGTAGGGTCCATATAATTTGAGGGCGAGCAGCCCCATAGCCTCCTCCCACCCACCCCCCCCACCCCCCCCATTATAGCTGAATAGTAGGGCCATAGAATTGTAGGGGCCCTCCCACCCTCCTCTACTCGATAGTTGGCTCTCAGGAGAACTATAGATCTTATTAATTAGCCTGCTAGCCCTACTATTCTAAGGGGGGTTGGGTGGGAACTCTAGTTGCCCCTCAAATTCTATGGTAGTCGGTATATTAATTGTTCAACTTTCTAAAGTTCCCTCCCCCCTTGTTACTCTAGCTTATGGACGCGTACTCTAGCGTATTCTAGCAAGCGCATCCATAGAATTGTAGGGCGGCTGGTACTGCAGTCAAGCCCTACAATTCGGCTGGGCCGGCTGGGGGGGTCACTTTCACAGTCATATGAGCCAGACGAATGATCAACGTTAGGTAGGGTTAGGAAGGGAATTGAGTTGGGTCGGAATAATCTACAATTCTTATTGGGGGGGGTGGGGGGGGGGCAGTCATATGAGCGATCAAAATGAGAAATGGAGAGATGGCCTGGAGGGGAATTGAGTTGGGTCACTGAACCAGTCATATGAGCCAAACAATGATCGACGTGCCGGGGAGCCCTTACAACTCTTTCTCATTTTATTTCTGCCGGCCCAGATCCTACAGACCCTTTTTTGAGATAATTCATTCCGAACTAATCACGATAAAGAAGAATTCTGCCTGCTTTTTGTGCCTGCAGGGTGGGAATTTAGGAAACAACTAGAGGTAGGTAGGTAAGAAACTCCCAGCCAAATAGTAGGGGCCCACCCAGCCAATGGTAGGGCCAGATTCCATACGTAACATGCCCCCTTGCCGAATAGTAGGGGGGTTCATCGGGATGGCCCTACCCCGGCCTATTAGAAAGGGTTCATTAGTCAGATTCTATACTACACATGCCTACCCGGGCAACTATAGATCCCGGGTTGGGTGGGAACTATCTATCTACGGCCCTACTATTCGTGTGTGGGGATGGGTGGGGGGCATAGTCGGGGTGGGCCCCTACTATTCTAAGGGGCCGTTGGCATCCCGGAACCACCCCACAGAGTTAGCTCCAGTGTTTTTCTAATAAGCTATCTACCGCTAGCGGTCTCCATCCCTAGCTAGCAATTCTATAAGATAAGCACTTACTGGGTTCAGTTGTCGACTTAAGAATGATAGGGAGAGGTTGAGTTGATGGATGTGGGGAGAATGGTTCCATTTCGGCATCTCCAGGGTTCGAAGGCAGCTCCCATTGGGAACAGAGGGAGGGAGCAGCTAGTGAGTTCGGATAGGACTGAAGTCTGTCTTTCAATCTTCCATTCTTCCCTCCAGTTCTGGCGGTGTCAACTAACTATGATTCCTATTGGAAGCGGGGAATAAGCAGCTTTTAGCAAGCAGTCGAGTGACGAACGTGCTCTTAGAATAGTAGGGGCCCACCCAACAACAACAACTATTAAGCCCTCCCCCCCGGGGGGCGTCGGTTCTCCCCGAGTGATATCAGAAGCGGAGGCACACCCACATGTCGATCAACGATAAGGTCAGTTCACCACAGAGCCGGGCGGGAAGGAATGAAGGCAGCTGAACTCAAGCCATCTTCGGCCGGCAATGAATCGTAGTTGGTCGGTTCGTTAATACGTATTAGACATAATCTTCCAATTCCCTCTCGGTTCTTCCTTTCTGCCTTCCTTCCTTTTGTTCGTGTTAGCTTCCTTTTCACCGGCAGGAGTGAACATGAAAAACCATAGACCTCACTGCAGGAGGATGATTTCAAGCGGGAGCTTCGGGCGGGTTCAATGCGAGAGGGTTGATTGCGATTTCATGCTTGGGCCTTTCGAGCGAGTGCCGTTCATAGCGAGTCCCCCTTGCCGGGAGATGGCATGTTGTTATATGGCGTATTATCAATCATAACGCCCTACTATTCTGGCGGGTGGGAATGAGCAATCATTGCATCGAGACCCCTTCGGGGCCTTACCACAGAGCTTTAACACTGGGATATTCGTAAGGTCGAGTTGATCATTGAAGCCAGCTTCAGGTCTCGCGGGTGGGAGGGAACTATAGGGATCACACCTGAACGACTTTCTTTCCCAGTCTTGATGCATGCAGAGTGCCTTCGATGAACCCTGCAAAGCTGCAATTGTCTCCCTTTCTTTCATCCTTCCTTTCTGACTAAGCAGTCTTTTGGGAGAGAGATAGGTCTTCAAGTCATTCCGGTACGGGAGAGGTCTGAGGTTCGATAGCATTCTTTCTTTATTCCCTCTGGTTGCGGTGGTATATAGAGTGATCGTCCCTCTCCACCTATCGAAATGGCTTCAATCCCAGTTTCATAAGCTATACAAAACGCCACTTGAAGTCATGTTCCGGAAGAACCCACTCGTACTAGTTATTCGGGTTGGCTCACTTTTGCACATATGAAAGTCAAAAATGGAACCAGTTATATAGGTAGGGGGATCACCCCTACTATTCTAAGGGCTCTAGTGAAAGCCAAATCCTAGTTTTCACAGGGGTGGGTGGATATATGAAACGTCAATTTGTCATGTTTCCAACTGCTCGACTAAGTGCCCTACGGCGGCCCTACTATTCTATTCTATTATTTCCTACAATAATCGTTGAAGGGGGCCCCTACTCCTACTATTGCTCATTAGCCTTCTATACGTAACATGGGTGGGAGCCCATAGAATTGGGCGGGGGCCCCTACTATTCTAAAGGACCGGGAAACTAGAATTGGGTTGGGGGTGGGACTCTAATTCTAGTTTCATAATAGAATAATAGGGCTCGATTCTATACGTAACATGCCCGGCAGTCATTTCCCCATTATAGAGGTAAGGGGGGCAGAGCAAGATTCTATACGTGATACGAATTGATTCGAACGTGCCAACTCCCAACCAACCCAATCAACGGCCCCATAGAATTTTAGGGGCCGGCAACACAGCTAAACTTGCTGGGAACCCCCCCACCCCCCATTAAGTTGAATAGTAGGGCCATAGAACCATAGAATTGTAGGGGGGGGCCCCCGCCATGCGAGCAGTCCAGAAACTCTTTTAGGGCCCCCCTAAGCTATAGTTCTATGGTTCTCGAGGGGGCCCCCTCCTGTAATTAATCAGCTTGCTAGAATAAGCTAGAATCGACATTCGAGGAACCTGCCACTCGTGCCGACGTTAGCCATTCGAGCAGCCCCTAGAAATTGTAGGGCGAGTCCATAGAATTTTAGGGCGAGCAGCTCGCTAGGCCTTTCAAACAGTAGGGGCCCCCAGTCCATCAAATGTCGAGGGCTTGATTGGAACCCCCCCACCACCCCATTCTAGTTGTTATTGTAGGGGGAGTAAGGCGAGCAGTCAATAAATATACCCCTGCTGAAGAAGACTGCTCAAATAGTTGTTCTAGAATCGAGCTATAATAAGCAATTATAGATAGCGAATCGAGCGGGCTAGAATCGAGCATGGAGCTACTATTCCTTCTTCTAGCAACTCGGGGGGCTAGCCCAGTAAAGCCCCTACGGGGGTAGGGCTAGCCCCATAGAATTGGGCGGGGCCTTTCTCGATTCTATACGTAACATGCCCGCCCCTCTTTATGGCATCAGTGAATTCATTAGCTTGCTAGAATACGCGCCCATAAGCAAATAGAATCTCCTCCCCCGTGAGGGCTAGCTTAAAAGCAAGCTGATTAATCTGCCGTCATTCATTTTGTTGTTTTTTTCTTTATTCTATACGCCTGTGGGGGGGTTGGGTGGGGGTGGTTAAGGCTGTGAAGAGTCTTGGCGGTTTGGTTCACTTCACTGGGGGTCTGTTACGTATAGAATCTTCAGTGTCCAACAACTCCCCCAGCCGAATTGGGCGGGGTTGGACAAGCCACAAGCTTAAATCCCCGGAAATAAGATCTCGCCGCAAAGCCCAGGCCGGATCTCGTAATATTGGGTAGAGGGCCCTCCACTTGTCAATTCTCGGTTCATAATTCCCCGCTGCTGTCCACGGGTACGATCGAACTTATACATTCTTATGGGTTATCGCCAACAACAAAATCTACTTAGATTGGAGCACCCACCCGCTACGGCTCAAATTAGGTAGGCCCTCCCCCCCTGCAGGGAAGATATAGTTGGGTTGGGAATAGGCCCTACTATTTGCCCTATTATTCTATTATTCGGAACTGGCGGAGGACAAAAGTATAATGCAGCGTAGAAGCTCAGAGATCACAGACGTAGGTTACTGGGTGGGTGGGATCTATAGTATTGGTACTTGTTCGAAAGAACCTCTTCATGGGCCCTACTATTCTATGGGGATCTCAGTTCGTTAAGTCTTGAAAGTTGGCTACTGAAATGCGCCCGATCGGGGATCCATGGATCACAGACAGAGGTCTATGTACGAATGCCCTCGATCCATACTAAGAAGAGAGATTCAATTCACTAGAATATAGAAGAGCAACATTACGATGTAAAGTCATTATCTCAGAGCCTGCCTTTCCATTCATTCCCGGTGTGACGCCTCCGGTTCTCTGCAGGGGTGTTGGCGTTATCACTCGGGAACTATAGTGCCTGATCGTGCTTCACACGTATGCTTCGTTCACCAATTACACAGTCAGTCACTCACTCTTAGTAGATGGAAAGACTCCCCGGGTCGCTCATTCTTGTTCGTTCTCCTAGAATGATAGGAATAGGGCTCTTCCTTCGCTATAGCCGGTCAGGGAGTAGCATTCCCAAAAGATAGGAGAGGGAGAGTAGCACTAGGTCGAAGGTATTTGGTGCCCCAAAGAGCTATAGAAGATAGTCCTCTCCAGATGGATATGGATAGGGATGATCGGGCGGGCTGCTCTTCATCGCTAAACCCAACCGGCTCTTCATTCACCGCGTGACAGCATAGGCCCCGGCACTATCCATTGGGCAACGGATCGCCCTTTTCCTATCATTGCAGGGGTGCGCCGATCAGAGTAACACAGACGTTGGAAGGGTGAAACTCCCGCTCAACGAATTCTTTTTTATGCGCTGCGCTAACTTGTATGACTTTATTAAAGCGATCGACCGGAACTATCCAATCCATGGACAGTAGCGGCGATCGACCTAACGGGACAATACCGAGGCCCTATCTCCCTATCTCAGTGCGAGAAGGCTCTGATTCACTGGTCGAGGGTGCTGGAAGTGTTTCTTCAGTGGTATGGGCTATAGTCAGTCGAGGAAGGGCAGCAGCGGCCCCCCCTACTATAGATAGGCTTTTATGGGGCAGTGAGCGGATAGGCCGAGGGAGAGGCGCCACCACCTATTGATTATTGAGAGGGGGGGTCGGATGAGAATCCCAATCTGAGCCTTTGATCTTGACCCACAACCAGACTTTAGCAAGGATTGGCCGCGGCTTCTCCTACTACGATTCATTCTGAAAGCGTGCTAATCCCTATGTCCAACGAACTGCCTCTTGCTGGGGTTCTAGCCGACCCCTGGAAGAATCGTTATGGCTAGAACCCCAGCTGAAGAATTCCCCTACTATTCTAAAGGGGCCGGCGGCACATTCATGGTCTTTATTCTTTGGGGAGATTGCTAGGGATGGAGACAGAGATATCGTCGACTTGCCCAACAGCCGTCTCGCCCGAGGTGCCACAACACAATAGTTAGCGGCGAACAGAGCGTTTACCTATTCAATGAGAGGATCGAATCGAGCCAACATCGAATGGGCTCAGCTGTATAAAGGTGGGATGGCAAACAACTCTGAACCGTTCTCGAGTAGTGCCGGGGCATCGTGATCAATGTTTCAAACTTGATTCATTTAGCAGGTCTGCCCGAGGGCCCCGCTACTATGGATAGGGCTTACATTGGAGTTGGAGCACTTACATTGAAGCGACACCGAGATTGGCCCGGAGATATAGGAATGAGAATGGCCGTATGGAATGACGGAGCCCGACTATAGGCTCATTGGTTGGACCCGGAATGAGTCACACCCCACCCTTAGCAGCGGACAACAGCAGTGGTTTTAAGAGTGGGCTAACGCAGGTATAACTATGGAACGAACCGAAGCTACTACTCTACATATGACCGGGGGGAGGGCCCACTCCACATTCGGCATGAGATCTAAGGCTTGCAGGAGGAACGTATTATAGGCTGCTTACGACAGGAGGGGAAAGCTGCAATGATAGAAAGGGCCACACGCCGATCATTAGAGATGAATGGGCTCTACTAATAACTATGCCACTATATGCGGTAGGGCGATCGATAGAACCCAATCATTAGCAAGTTAGGCTTGGTGGATGGATATAGAAAATGCTTGTTCGGTAGGTGGGTAGCCCCACGAAGATGTGAATTAGCGGCTTGAGCGTGATGATCAGCCCATAATACCGGAGGGGTACTTGTCGGTTCACTTGATTCTATTCTATATGGATGGAATTAGATAACTAACAATAATAGCCCCCCCTTCAAGTTTGAGGGCCGGGGGCCCCCACCCGGCGGCTACTACTATAGTTCCCACTTTCCTATCATTGGTGGCAACTTATATGGTTCTTGGGGGCGGGGGATAATTCCCCCCCCACCCTATAGGGTGGGTGCCCCCCCGTATCAGTATATGCCTAAGTTGGGGGGGAATTCTAGGATAGCCTAAGTTGGGTGGGAGGCCCTTCAAATAGTAGGGGGTTGCCCGGATGATCGTTGGCCCTACGGCATTAATTCCCACTTTATCCCGTTATTTGCCGTGATTCCCTTAGGACCCCGTCTATTTGCCGTGGTTCCCGGGAGGCCCTCAGTTGCGTTGGGAGGCCCGCCAACAATAGAATAGAGGGCCACCCACCCACTTATTATTCCCTCCAACCCAGGTTCATAATCGCATTTATAAAGCTATTGGGAGATGATGGAACCGGATAATAGCAGTATGGTTTAGCCATAAATGCTCATTATCAGGGGCTATCTTTGGAAGGGCGTGCCGTAAGTTAGGAGAGGTTCGTAATTGGAATTATCACACTATTCCCTCCCCCCCCGGGCGGGCTATATATCCAGCCAGGGAATCAATCCGGTGCATAATCGGAAACCACTGGCTCAGGTCGATTCGGCAGGAGATTCAAGATCTATATCGAATGTTGGGGATAGGGAATGAAAGAAGTACGCGGTCGGATCCGTTCAATCCGCTTCTTCCCCGCCCGCTATAATAGAATTCCCCCACGAATTCGAGGCTTTGGCTCGATTCCCCCACTCGACCAGGAGATGCTAATAGATAGATTCTCTCTTCCGATCGATAACGATAACTGCGAATATTCACCGATCATAATACGTATATAGGAACCCCCCCTCTTCTATTATTGCTTGGTGCCTCTGACAGACCCGCGCTACGTGCACTGGAATGAGGAGGGAGCTCTAGAAGCAATCGATCCCTAGTTTCGCTCGAGCGGTGTATCCGAAACCAGCCGAATCCCAGAATCCCATCAATACCCTGGAGCTGATCGAGATATGACGTATATAATAGCTCGCTTATGTGGCTTGGTGCATCGGAGTGGCGCATTATCACGCGCACCGCCCACCTTTAATATTATTGAAGAGAACAACCCCGCGTTTAGATCGAATGTATGCTAGTCCATGTCAACTCCTTTGCCCAGGAATCCCTCACAAAGTACCGCCCTGGCACGTCATGATCACACGGCAGGGTTGGGCCCCATGCTAGGACAAAATCTACCTACGACTATGCCGATAAACCCGGATCTTTCGCCGTTTCAAGGGTCGAACGCGAGATAATCGTGACGAAGCTGAGGATAAACCCAGATCAAATATATCCTCCCACCCGGAACAACTAATGTACTGACTAGCCATTCCCTCCCCCCCCGCTTCCCACCCGGGAGGGGGGGAATTCTAGCTAACCACTCCTCCCTTGCGCCTCTAGACCTAGATAGACTTTCTGAACCGATGCGGGCCTAGTAATGGATACGCCTTTATACGCTATTCCCGGTATCTCGTAGTCGGAAGCCTCTATACTCCCTCGTAGGCCCAGGCTTGCTTCTATCGGGGTTGGGTGGCTATCATCCACCCACCCCGATAGAATAGCAGGTTTATTAATTCCGAATTAATTACTACTATTTTAAGGGCTAGCAAGCTGATGAATTGACTGATGCAGGTAGATGTTG